>NC_057720.1:69072905-69087902 GCF_004010195.1 Chiloscyllium plagiosum | reverse complement strand
CCCTGCACCCTGAAGCTACAATCTTGGTTCCCATGCCCCTGCAGAGTTAGTTTAAACCCCCACCAAGAGCACTAGCAAACCTCCCGCCAAGGGTACTGGTGCCCCTCAGGTTCAGGTGCAGGCCATCCTGTTTATAGAGGTCCCACCGTCCCCAGAAGGAACCCCAGTTATCCAAAAACCGGAATCCCTCCCTTCTGCACCATCCCTGTAGCCACGCATTTAACTGTTCTCTCTCCTTATTCCTCGAATCTCTATCACGTGGCACGGGTAACAAACCAGAGACAACAACTCTGTTTGTTCTAACTATGAGCTTCCAACCTAGCTCCCTGAAAGCCTGTCTAACATCCTCGGCACTCCTCCTACTTATGTCGTTGGTGCCAATATGGACCACGACTTCGGGCTGCTCCCCCTTCGCGCTTTTAAAGGGGGGAAAAAACCTACCCAGGTAAGCTTACACTAACTGCTTCCGGGTCTCGGCTGCCCCTCTGGTCGTCGTCACTTCCCCCTGGTGCTCCCGCTCTTTCTGTGAAGAGAGAGTGAAAGAGAAAACAAAACACCGCTGCCCGCTACCGGTAAGCACTTTTAAAACCAAACGGTCTTACCTTCGCTGCTGCTCGCACTGGAAATGACCGACGGCTTCGAAGGGTGAGTATAAATACTCACCGCTTTCCTTTCCGGCTGCCCCTCTGGTCGTCGTCACTTCCCCCTGGTGCTCCCGCTCTTTCTTTGAAGAGAGAGTGAAAGAGAAAAGAAACACCGCTGCCCGCTACCGGTAAGCACTTTTAAAACCAAACGGTTTTACCTTCGCTGCTGCTCGCACTGGATATGGGCCAAATGGAGGCAGAGTGGACTGATTTTAGTTTGGGAACATGATAGGCATAGACTGGTTGAAGCAAAGGATCTGAGTGCTATATGACTCTAATTATTATAATGATTTGGAGATGCCGGTGTTGGACTGGGGTGTACAAAGTTAAAAATCACACAACACCAGGTTATAGTCCAACAGGTTTAATTGGAAGCACACTAGTTTTCGGAGCGCCGCTCCTTCATCTGATGAAGGAGCAGTGCTCCGAAAGCTCATGTGCTTCCAGTTAAACCAGTTTGACTATAACCTGGTGTTGCAATTTTTAACTAACTATTATAAGCTTTTCAAAACACTTTGCTGATTCCTCTTGAATAGACAGAGAGAACAAGAGGGACATGGATTAAAGATACCAGTCAGTGTTTTGCAAGGTGCTGTTCCACGATACTTTACCTATCTGCTAATTTTAAATTAATAAGAAGCACAGATCTGTTCAGCTCACCCCATTCACATGACGTGAACAATTCAATCTAATTTTATATTTCAGTTTAAAATTATTGGACGCAATCTCAGCTATTACAACAGATCTCCATGTAAGAAACCCAATGAAGATTTAAGAAGATAACGCATCTGTTATGGGCATATATGATCTGAAGGTTTTATTTAATGTCAAGTGCAGTCAAATCCTCTTCATTCTTCAGGTGTTTGATTTGGCTCAGTGGTGATACTGCTGCTTCTGAGTGGGGAGTTTGTGGCTTCAAGAGTGACTCCAAAGACTTGAACGCATGATCTAAACTGACTGTTCAAAGCAGTAGTACTACCGGAGGTGCTAACCTCACAATGAAGTCTTAAACAGAGTCCATTGTCCAAACAATCAGTCCAGTAAGATGGATTTCATAGTTTTTTGTCAAAAGACAATAGAAATTCCTCCTAATTTTCAGATCAATATTTGTCCCTCAAACACCAAAAACATTTATTTTGCTGCTTGCATCACCTCGGCATGTTTCCCAGCACCATAAACTATTGCAGTTTGTTACAATTGAGAAGTTTGTTTGTTGACTGTGGTAGGGTCTGGAGTTACATTGGGCCAGACCAGGTAAGGACAAGTAAGTTCCTTCCTAGAAGAAACTTGTGGACCAGATGTTTTAATCAAGTAGTTTCATGGTCCCATTTACTTAGACCAGCTTTCATTCCAGATTTATTAATTAATTGAATGGTGAATTTCACCAGCGACTATGTCCAAAGAGCTTCAGCCAAAGGGTCTGAATTGTTAGTCCATTGACATTATCATTAGCTCCCCTCCCCAGAGGTTAGCAATTCTGTGTTGAATAACTCACTCTTAACTCCATTCTCCATCTTATACATTCAGTCCCTCCACTGATTGGTGGTTGCTGTGGGTACTATATGGAAACTCATTACAGTAAGTCATCACACCACCTTTAGCAGTGCTTTCCTAATCTGTGCCTTTTATCAGCCAAAAGGACATGGGTAACATGTGCATAGGAATACTAACCGTTCTCCAAGCTGGACACCACTCTGCACTATCTCTTCACTGCTGGAGAATCAAAATTTGTAAACCCCCTTCCTAATAGCAGTATGGGTGTACCTACATCAGACTGCATTTGTTCAAGTTGCACGTAACCATATTCTCAAGAACAAGTGCGGATGGGCAATAAATTCTGACAATGCTCAAAGCTCAGGTACATGGTTGGATATGTTAGTAAGATGTTGCGGGCGGCACGGTGGCACAGTGGTTAGCACTGCTGCCTCACAGCGCCAGAGACCCGGGTTCAATTCCCGACTCAGGTGACTGACTGTGTGGAGTTTGCACGTTCTCCCCGTGTCTGCGTGGGTTTCCTCCGGGTGCTCCAGTTTCCTCCCACAGTCACAAAGATGTGCAGGCAGGTGAATTGGCCATGCTAAATTGCCTGTAGTGTTAGGTAAAGGGGTAAATGTAGGGGAATGGGTGGGTTGCGCTTCGGCGGGTCGGTGTGGACTTGTTGGGCCAAAGCAAACTACTTATAATACTTGTTTTATACATATTGAGTTTCATTGTGCAGAGGTTGAGTGTTCCTATTTGCGTCAAACTTCACTCCAGAGACTTGAATGCACAAACTGCATGTCCATTTAGTCCAGTACTATAGAAATGCTCCATTCTCTGATGTGCAATCTTCTGGATAAGAATCGTACTGAGACCCTGTATATATTCTCATATGGACGTGAGAAAAGTCTATGTATTATTTGAGGAAAAACAAAAGAGTGTTCTTATTATCTTAATCAAGCAGCATTAAAGGTAGCATGATTAAAGGTGTATGTTGTTGTTGTTTGGGAGTTTACAGCTTTAAAAGCAAGGAGTATGTGTTTGTTAAGTACTGTGAAGGTAACTTGTTTTAAAGAGGTCAGAGGTTATTTGGTATAGGAAACTAAAGACACAATTTCCAAAACAACAACTGATCCAGTGCTGCACAAAGTACTGTATAAAATCAGAAATTACACCTTAACTCAAAGAAACAAGCTTTAAAAATGACCCAATCTTCAAGTGATGTAACATTTAATGGCTTGTGCCCAAAACATTGACTCTCCTACTCCTTAGATACTGCCTGACATGCTGTGCTTTTACGGCACCACGTTTTTCTTCAATGTTAGTTGAAAGTTATCTTCCAAAAAAGTCTTTAATTGGTCAGATATTTGTGGAGCTTTGCTGTGTGTAAATGGGCTACTATCTTTAATTATATTGCAACTGATTTCTCTTCAAAATTGCCTTGTTAAGTCTGAAGTACCTCCAGAATAACCTGAGACTATGAAAGGCACTAGTCTGTGCCAATGCAAATTCTTTCTCCTTCTAACTTATTGTGTGTATCACTGGTTTATACACCAGAAGTATGCTTCATTTCGGATGAGCCATTGGTTAGTAACACGAACTCCAGTTCTTGTTGGAGCATGAAATTCAATTTGGGAGAGATATGTAATGCGTTCCCATTTTCATGCATGTTGTGATGGTCCTCAAGTTCTGACTGCTTCTGGAAATATATTTTTAGCCATAATCAACAATGATTTATGTAAAATGTATATGAAAATGCAAATATTCCCCAAGATGTCACTTTTGCCACACTAAGTCAAGGTTTTTAAAAGAAATAGTTCATTTTATAGCAAAGCTATATACTGATGAACTTGGATGCAAGTTTGTTTGCTGAGCTGGAAGGTTCATTTTCAGACGTTTCATCACCATATGAGGTAACATCATCAGTGAGCCTCCGGTGAAGTTTACCTAGTATGATGATGAAACATATGAAAACGAACCTTCCAGCTCAGCAAGCAAACTTACATCCAGAACCTCAACCTGAGCTACAAACCTTCTCAAAACTCAGTAATTGATGATCTTGTCAGTTTTCTAAATTAAAACTCAACCATTCAGAACCCTTTTCACCAATTTTCCTTGTCAGATACTCTCTTGGGATTCTGTTGGGTTTGCGAAATTGATGAGGTTAATTTGGAAAGGTTATTCTAAGATTCCAGAGTGTTGGCAATAATAGGTGTGTATGAGTGGTTTATACTATGGTCACTAACATTGAAGTGGAGCTGATTGAACTTGTATCTGAGAGAATAGACAAGCCAGTGTCATCTTTTTTGGAATATTATTTATCCCCTTTTGAGAACTGCAGCTTTCCACATATGTAGCCTGCATTTGGTATTGGGGTTAGATACAGTCTTGTGACAGCATAGCATTGGAAACTGGAGATTAATCAGTTCACTTCAGTGAATATTTAAATTTCTATTGAAAAGTAGCATATCAATGATGAAGCACTGAATAAGACTATGATACCATTTCAGCAAGGTGTTCGATAAGGTTCCCCACAGTAGGCTATTGTACAAAATGCGGAGGAATGGGATTGTGGGAGATAAAGCAGTTTGGATCAGTAATTGGCTTGATGAAAGAAGACAGAGGGTGGTGGTTGATGAAAAATGTCCATCCTGGTGTCCAGTTACCAGTGGTGTACCGCAAGGGTCGGTGTTGGGCCCACTGCTGTTCGTCATTTTTATAAACGAACTGGATGAGGGCGTAGAAGGGTGGGTTAGTAAATTTGGATGACACTAAGGTCGGTGGAGTTGTGGATAGTGATGAAGGATGTTGTAGGTTACAGAGAGACATAAATAAGCTGCAGAGCTGGGCTGAGAGGTAGCAAATGGAGTTTAATGCAGACAAGTGTGAGTTGATTCACTTTGGTCGGAGTAACCGGAATGCAAAGTACTGGGCTAATGGTAAGATTCTTGGTAGTGTAGATGAGCAGAGAGATCTGTGTCCAGGTACATAGATCCTTGAAAGTTGCCACCCAGGTTGACAGGGTTGTTAAGAAGATATACAGTGTTTTAGCTTTTATTAATAGAGGGATCACGTTCCAGAACCATGAGGTTATGCTGCAGCTGTACAAAACTCTGGTGCGGCTGCACTTGGAGTATTGTAAACAGTTCTGGTCACTGCATCCTAAGAAGGATGTGGAAGCTTTGGAAAGGGTACAGAGGAGATTTACTCGGATGTTGCATGGTATGGAGGGAAGGTCTTATGAGGAAAGGCTGAGGGACTTCAGGCTGTTTTCGTTAGAAGAAGGTTGAGAGGTAACTTAACAGAGACATATAAGACAATCAGAGGGTTAGTTAGGGTGGACAGGGGGAGCCTTTTTCCAAGTATGGTGATGGCGAGCACGAGGGGAGCATAGCTTTAAATTGAGGGGTGGTAGATATAGGACAGATGTCAGAGGTAGTTTCTTTACTCAGAGTAGTAAGGATATGGAATGCTTTGCCTGCAATGGTAGTAGATTCGCCAACTTTAAGTACGTATAAGTCGTCATTGGACAAACATATGGACGTACATGGAATAGTGTAGGTTAGATGAGCTTCAAATTGGTATGACAGGTCGGTGCAACATCGAGGGCCGAAGGGCCTGTACTGCACTGTGATGTTCTATGTACCGTTAGTTTGTAAGCAGTGCATATGAGATAAGGTCTGTCTTCCTTCTTTCTCCTCATGTTTCATAGACGTGCACAGTTGATGTCTATTTTCTGTTTAAGGCAAGCAGACAGGAACATTTTCAGTTTCGTGTTTCACTCTTCGAGCCCAAGTTTACAATTTGGTTCACCTCTTTGGTTATACAGTAGGTACCAGTTTAGCACTCATACCTAGCTGTTTTGAAAGGGAGAACAAATATTGCAATGGGTTTATTACCAATTCATAGTACCTATTTACAGCTTGCTTTGCTCATGAATTCAATGTGTATGACTTGCGTAAATAGAAGTGTTCTGCTTTCTGACATGGTAATGTTGCAAATTTTTTGAATGTTATAATATTTGCTTTGATAATTGGCTCTATATTATTTGTAAATATGCAAAAACAATCTTGTGAACTAACTTTTTGTTCAGTGTCAAAATTGAAATTTAAAGAAGTTTACTTTTAACTAGTTTTGCTGTAGTATGTATAAATTTGAGATGATTTGTGATTGTCTTTTTGTGCCTCAAATTGATTAATAGTTGAAGAAGAAAACATTGCTGGGTTATGAAGAAAGAGTAGCATGAGGGCTTAATTAGATGATTCTTTGAAAGCAGTACAAACTTAATGGGCTGAATGGTCGTCTTCTGTTTTGTACTGTTTAGTGATTCAAGGTGGTGCCTTAAAACTCAAGTTTTATTTTTGATGGAGTCAACACAACAAAATTATCAGATTTGTTCTCTGACCATAGAATTGTTCCTAAAGCTTGATGTTAGTGAACAAAGAGCCAGCCATTTAGTTGTAGAGCTGTCATTAAAACAATCCAGATAAAACTTCTAATGTTCGATTGGGGAAATTGGAGGTTGCAGTGTACGAGCTAATGTGATGCTTTGTTTTACAGTCACTCTATTCCAGAAAGCTTGTCAAAACTAATCAGAATATACAGCACAGAAACAGGCCATTCAGCCAAACTAATTTCTGTTTGTGTCCATGCTCATCGTACAGTCACTCCCACTTGCCCCATCTCAACATATTTTGGCAGTCAGAGCAACCCTGTAAAATGTTAGACATATCATTGTGAACATTTTTGGGAGTTCTCAGTTGCTGATAGTGCAGTTTGTTAGCTATTCAGGAAAGCGGTCTGCTTTTTCATCAGCAGTGACCTATGAGTTAAACCTGCTAACCCTAATGACTAAAGATGCCTGGTTTATTTAGAGTCAGAGTCATAGAGATGTACAGCATTGAAACAGACCCTTTGGTCCAACCTGTCCATACCGACCAGATATCCCAACCCAATCTAGTACCACCTGCCAGCACCCAGCCCATATCCCTCCAAACCATTCCTATTCATATACCCATCCAAATGCCTCTTAAGTGCTGAAATTGTACCAGCCTCCACCACATCCTTTGGCAGCTCATTCCATACATGTACCACCCTCTGCGTGAAAAAGTTGCCCCTTAGGTTTCTTTTATATCTTTCCCCTCTCACCCTAAACCTATGCCCTCTAGTTCTGGACTCACTGACCCCAGGGAAAAGACTTTGTCTATTTAACCTATCCATGCCCCTCATAATTTTGTAAACCTCTATAAGGTCACCCCTCATCCTCTGACGCTCCAGGGAAAACAGCCCCAGCCTGTTCAGCCTCTCCCTAAAGCTCAAATCCACCAACTCTGGCAACATCCTTGTAAATCTTTTCTGAACTCTTTCAAATTTCACAATATCTTTCTGCTGGAAGGAGACCAGAATTGCACCCAATATTCCAACAGTGGCCTAACCAATGTCCTGTACAGCCACAATATGACCTCCCAACTCCTGTACTCCATACTCTGACCAATAAAGGAAAGCACATCCAAACGCCGCCTTCAGTATCCTATCTATCTTCGACTCCACTTTCAAGGAGCTATGAACCTGCACTTCAAGGTCTCTTTGTTCTGCAACACTCCTGAGGACCTTACCATTAAGTGTATAAGTCCTGCTAAGATTTGCTTTCCCAAAATGCAGCACCTCGCATTTATTTGAATTAAACTCCATCTGCCAATTCTCAGCCCGTTGACTCATCTGGTCAAGATCCTGTTGTAATCTGAGGTAACCCTCTTCGCTGTCCACGACCCCTCCAATTTTGATGTCATCTGCAAATTTACGAACTGTACCCCTTATGCTCACATCCAAATCATTTATGTAAATGACAAAACGTAGAGGACCCAGCACCAATCCTTGTGGCACTCCACTGGTCACAGGCCTCCAGTCTGAAAAACAACCCTCCACCATCACCCTCTGTTTTCTACCTTTGAGCCAGTTCTGTATCCAAATGGCTAGTTCTCTCTGAATTCCATGAGATCTAACCTTGCTGATCAGTCTCCCATGGGGAATCTTGTCGAACGCCTTACTGAAGTCCATATAGATCACATCTACTGCTCTGCCCTCATCAATCTTCTTTGTTACTTCTTCAAAAAGCTCAATCAAGTTTGTGAGACATGATTTCCCACGCACAAAGCCATGTTGACTATCCCGAATCAGGCCTTGCCTTTCCAAATACATGTACATCCTATCCCTCAGGATTCCCTCCAACAACTTGCCCACCACTGGCTTACCGGTCTATAGTTCCCTGGCTTGTCTTTACCGCCCTTCTTAAACAGTGGCACCACGTTTGCCAACCTCCAGTCTTCCGGCACCTCACCTGTGACTATTGATGATACAAATATCTCAGCAAGAGGCCCAGCAATCACTTCTCTAGCTTCCCACAGAGTTCTCGGGTACACCTGATCAGGTCCTGGGGATTTATCCACCTTTAAGTGTTTCAAGACATTTCTCCTCTGTAATCTGGACATTTTGCAAAATGTCACCATCTATTTCCCTCCCGTCTATATCTTCCATATCCTTTTCCACAGTAAATACTGATGCAAAATATTCATTTAGTATCTCCCCCATTTTCTGTGGCTCCACACAAAGGACACCTTGCTGATCTTTGAGAAGCCCTATTCTCTCCCTAGTTACCCTTTTGTCCTTAATATATTTGTAAAAACCCTCCTTAATTGTATTTGCCAAAGCTATCTCATGTCCCCTTTTTTTGCAAGCCTTTTCTTTAATCATCAAAAGAAGAAATTTTAATCGCTTATCCAAAGATAGAATCGCCCTCCTGATATTTTTGTTTTGAAGGAGTTAAGGTCCAGTGCTGTTGTAACTCTGCTCGTGCTGGAACATCACTTGTTCAGTCATTTCCCTGCCATGTCATAATCAGAGGAAAGTGACCTCATCGTGGACCTGTTGGACTATAACATAGTACAGAATGGCGCTCACGAATCACTGATATTTGTTTTTATGAGCTTCACAACTCTGCAAACTGGTGTGCAGGAAGCCTAATGACTGTACTCTGAATTAACATTTTGACCCAGATACTCACTCACAGCTGACCTACCTATAGTCAAAAGGCAAAATTAATAGAATGAATTTTCAACCAATTAGAATCACCCTCAGTTTGACCGACTCGTGAAGATCAGATTCAAATATGCCGAAGGTCTTTATTGTTGGTCTTGCCCCAAAATTGCTGCATTTTTTAATTGGACTTTTTCTTGGGACAGTTGTCTAAGTGTTGTGAGAGATGTCTATATGTTGATACAAGTTTCTGTATCTACCTAATCCAACTTTTACCCTTTCCTTCCTGAAAAAGCTTGAACCATTTGAGAATAGTAACCATAGTTTTGATGGCAATGATGTAAAATTGTGGCACTCACTATCATTACTCAGTTGAAACTGACAGTGACTTTAGAGTTCCCACAAGGACAGATTAATGTGCAAATTGAAAAGTGCTATAATTGATTCCGCATTTCTGTGGAGGATGCAATGTTGAAATTCATTCAGGTGACAATATTTGTAAAATCGATGAGTTGACAAGAACTTTTACTCTTAGGCTATTAGTCTTGCTGTGAAAACCTTTGAAATAGTTGCACCCTGTTGAATGAGTGTATAATCCTCCTGATTACTACTAAATATCATCACATGCCCTGAAAGTTTGTTTTGGTGTAATGACCAATTCCTCCATTTTTACATTTTGTAAAGCTTGTTTCATTTTATTTTAAATTTTATCCTAACCCAATTACAAATCTAAATTTGAAAATTCAGATGGGGGAATAAAAAGTAAGTACTTTCATCTGATTTTTACTGTCTGAGAGAATGCTTCAATGTAGTTGGCTGTTTATTCTCTCGACAATAACACTGCTGCTGCACATCTGGAGATCTCCTTGACTTGGGACCAGATTTAAACAGCTGTTGGGAAAAGGGAAATACATGCCATGGAGATTGTTGTATCTGTGTGGCCTGCTTTATTGAGTTCAGTGGTGAGCACCATTGCATTGCTTCTGATGGCAAATCATTGGCCAATGTGAATCACTGCCAGGTTTTCTGTTTTGTGCTGAATTAGTTTTGTATTTATGGACTTTCATTTTAGTAATTGCATTCCTTTTCACACCCCAGTTCAGTATTTAATGTGAGTAGCGTATGGTGTGACTGCTGCGTGTTTTTGATTTGCTGTTTTAAAAACATGTCCATGCTGTCCAAGTTCAAACTGTTTTCTAGTGTCTTGGTAACAGAAACAGTGGGTAGTTGCCGTTTTTGAATCATACTTTAGGCTGGAGCATTTGTTACATCACCAACCCACTTTCTTGATTTTCCATTCCTCTCAATGAGTCAACACAAGAACCTGCAATGATGATTTTCGTTTGTGGCTGAACATGTATAAACCCAGTGCAATTTGGATGCAATGCACACATCAAATTCCTTCCAGTTAGTTGGCACGATACACATACAGTTGATTGTCTTCTGTTAATTTTCACCACAGTGCTCCTTTTTAAGCTGAAAGGGAGGTTTAGATTGTACGTTAACAAATTTCACTACATGACATGCTTTTTTCATTTAGGTGTTGACTGGCTCTGCATTTGTTTAGCGGAGTGTGTATTGCCAACACCAAGATGGCCACTAGCTTCCTGTGCAGATGGGCTACAATGATGTCAATGGCTGCACCCCAACAAAAGCCTTTTCACCTCCCTTTCCCTCCCCATGGGTGACCTGCTGACCACTGCAGAGTTTGCACTGGGTGGTTTGAATATACTATTGATGGTATTGGCAATAAATGCACCCCTTAAGTTGTGTGTAACTGATATTGAGCTATTTGTAATAGAGTTGGGTCTATGCTAATTAAGGGTTTCTACAACAGTACAGTTTAAATTAATCATCTATTTCACTTAGGGAATGTAAAAGCACTCTACAGCTGGGTGATGTCTTTCTGAAGATGCTGAAAAAATGTTTGGGAATCTAGAAACAGAAGTTGCTGTTTAAAAATAGAGTGTAATTTGGGACAGAGGTGAATAAAAATTTCATCTGAAATCACTTGTGTTTGAAACTCTCTCTTAGTGAGCAGTAGAGGCTGAGCCATTGAATATATTCAAGACTGAGTTAGACAGACTGTGGATTAATGAGGGTTATGGGAGCAGGCAGGAAAATTGATTTTGGGCCACAATTAGATCAGCTGTGATCGAATGGAATGCCAGAGCAGGCTTGAGGTCTTCATAATCCTAAAATTCTGAGTTCTTGTGTTCCTAATTAGCCCCTTGATTCTATTCAACCATTTCTTATGATCATGATTGACATGTGAACCAGTTCCATTTAGCTGCCTTTGCCCCATATCCCTCCGTGCCTTTAGTTAACACAAATTATAAACCTAAAACTTAAAAATGACAATTAACTAAATATAATTGCCGTTTCTGGAAGAGTGTCCCAAATATCTACCACTCTCTTGTGGAGAAGTGTTTTCCTAACTGCATTCCTGAAAGGTTTTACTGTAATTTCTAGGCTCTGTCTCTGAGTCCTGAAAAATACTTTTCTCTTTCTGACTTATCTATTTGCTTAATATTCTGCAAACCTTTGGTTAAATCATCCCTTAGCCTGTTATGTTGAGGAAATACATCCCTTGCTTATGAGTCCTTTCTTTCTTATTTAAATCCCAGACTCTAATTTCATTCCTGTATTAAAGTACTGAAGTTTATACTCTGACAGGGGGATCAAAAATCACAGGAAGAAGCCGGTAGAATGGGATTAAAAAACATATCAGCCATAATTAAATTGTGGAGCACATGCAGTGGGCCATATGGCATAAATCTGCTTCTCTATCTTATGGTCTTTTTGTGATCTTAAATCAGTGCTGCAGTGCAACCAGTGGTTAATATATTTTTCCAATCATGTGATGCACAGAAATGAACAGGTTTAGAATAAAGGCACTTTCAAAGAAAGAGTGAACTTTAAGGACTCTAAGTCTATCCTCCCACCCCATAGGATCCTATCTCTTGACACCAGGTCTTTTCTAATATTACTTTCAGAAGCCCAACAATTCCAGTAATGATGTTTTCCTGTGTAGACTGGGAAAATGACTCCTATTCCAAAACATTCACTTCAGCATGAGTAATTACTCAATAGAGATTTTAGAAAATGCCTTCAGGTGAGAGTTAATTTGCTTTTCTGTAATTCATCTGCTGGTGCACATAAAACAATTTACTGTACTTTAAAAATAATACTGAGCCAGACTTGATGGTAATTATTTTCTTGGTTGATTTTGAAACAGTTTATAATGGATAGCTAACCTGTAATTTTGCTAACTCAATTAAGAATATTAAAAAGTTGAAATAAAATTGCTGATGAATAGTCTGTCTAGACATCTCATTCCTTTCTTTTCCTTTATGTCGGAAAGACTAGCCCCTCCCTGTCTATGCCATCCTTCATCCACAAGTCTTCACAGCTTCTCTCCCTCTCTTTCTTTGTATCACCTTGTATAAGTTTCCAGGACTACTTTAAGGACAATTTGCCTTTTTGTTTTCCTGTGTCATTAAAAGAAATCTGTTATGTTTGCACTGCAATCCATCCCTCATTTATTTAAACTTGTTAAATGATCACCCTTTCCATAATGTTAGTATTCAAATGAAAGTTAGCTAATATAATCCTTTCATCCTCTACAAGTTCCCCTCAGTATCTTTTCTGCTCATTGCTTGTGCTACATAAAACCCCACTCTTCAGTATCATTCTCTCCGTTGTCCACATAATTTCTGGCACAAAATCGATCGGCCTCTTTCTGTGCTGAATTATTCTGAAATTCCCATTCCCTGAAGAGCTTGTATTTTTCCCCCCCTTATACTGTAATTTCCTGATATTCAGCTTTTCCTACCCCAACAACTCATTCACAGCATTCCAGAATGTTCTGTTGCTCCTCTCCTGTGGTCATTCCTCAACATCACTGGCAATGCTACAGTAAATCCTCAAGTCTAAGTGGTCAAATGTAGTTTAAATTGCTTCATTGGACTTGGGATCAGTATTTACAGTTTCAGAAGTAATTCCATTGACATTTCAGAAAAGTGGACTGATTCAGTTTAACAATGTATGGTGAATACTTCACTCATATTTGATATGTGTAGTGTGATTACAGGAAATATACAGTTCATGTCCAATTTTACCAGAAGTGCGTTATTCTAGGTTATTTGAGGCATGCGCAGGTAAACGTGCTACATCATAAAACTCTGATTTCATTCTGATGTTAATATTGTGGGGTGTTAGTGCTGTTTTATACAGTATCCATGTCTATCATATCACAAATGACTTGTCCACTGACCTATAAATAAATCATTATATTCTGAAATGAGTTCTATAATTTGTGTTTATCCTTGAACATTCTTAACTCATCTTTTCTTAAATAACTGCAGAACTTATTTTGTAATTTTACAGGAGAAGGCAGCCTGGCACCTCAAGTCTCTTCTGACAATCAGTTAGATCGTTGTTGGTCTATATTTTAACTCCAAGTACTTGCCTCTGTTCCATAACCCATAATACCATGCCAGCAAAATTCTATCAATTTCAGTTTTGAAATTTTCAGCTGACTTCAGCAGAATTTTGGAGTAAGAGTTCCAGCTTTCCTGTATACATTGTATGAAGACACGCTTCCTGATATCATCCCCTGGATTTTGAGAGTGTTCAGAACTAGATGAACTGTGCGATGATTTTTAATGGATGTGTTCAGCAGTCTCTGTTTAAGGTTGTTTGGTGCAGTCAGCACAAAGTATTGGAATACCAATGCTATGTATCAGAGCAGTAAGGATGGGGATAGCTCAATCTCAAACCCACACCTGCTGAGTTGTACTTCTTAATCATTGTTTACAGGGGAAGAAAATTGTAGCAGCAGTCATCCGTGGCTTTACATTGAAAGAGATTGTTTTGGTAGCTCAAAGGATGGAGGAGAAAACAGTTATCAAAAATTATGTTATGTGTAAAGTTTTTACTGAAATGCACAGTCAGCACTAACCTAGCAATACAGAGTGCCTGCTGTGAGAATTGTACTAAGCAGGCAGATAGTGCAAGAATTGTATAGTCTGTTAAGTCTTGAAGCATTTGCCTGTTTAAAAACCCATATATGGCAGGATTGTACAATTAAAATACACAATAGTTGACATCTGCCAGAATTATAATACCAGCCAGTGAGTCTGTAACAGAATGTTTAGGTATTTCTATCAGGAAATTATCAACATCATTAGCAGTATTTTATTGTTTAAATTAAAAGTGATGGATGGTGCAGTTACTCAGCACAGAATCACATTGATTGTAACATTGGGTGTAAAGCTGATCTCTGCACTTCAGTGTGTTTGAGACAGTATATGATTTGGAGATGCCGGTGTTGGACTGGGGTGTACAAAGTTAAAAATCACACAACACCAGGTTATAGTCCAAAAGGTTTAATTGGAAGCACACTAGCTTTTGGAGTGTCGCTCCTTCATCAAGTGGTAGTGGAGGGCTCAATCCTAATACACAGAATTTATAGCAAACATTTACAGTGTGATGTTGTCGGCAAGGATGCCCGAAGGCATGGTACAATGGGGAAACCAAGCAAAGGCTACGACAACAGATGAATGGGCACCGCACAACAATCAACAGACAGGAGTGTTCCCTCCCAGTTGGGGAACACTTCAGTGATCCAGGACATTCAGCCACGGACCTTCATGTGACCATCCTCCAAGGTGGACTTCAGGACAGATAGCAGAGAAAAGTAGCCGAGCAGAGGCTGATAGCTAAGTTCGGTACCCATAGGGAGGGCCTCAACCGGGACCTTGGGTTCATGTCACATTACAGGTGACCACCATTGCACTATACACACACACACACACAGATACCCCTACACACACACACA
>NC_057720.1:69047374-69072866 GCF_004010195.1 Chiloscyllium plagiosum | reverse complement strand
CACATGCACACATATATTTTGTGGGGTGAATTTGTACTTGCAGGGTTACATTGTACTTTGCTCAAAACTGCATGCATTCATGTAGAACTCAGTTATCTCACTTTTTAGGTTAGAATCAATCTAAACATCATTGCGTAGACAGAGAACACAGGGGGCCAACACCTTCAACATATTGTCTAGCTACCACCATTGTTAACAGCTAACCCGAGAATGCAACCTTTTTTAAAAAAAAGGTTTTGTGATTTACACATGAAAGATGTGAAGCTATCACTGTATTCTAACAGATGAAAGGCTTAACAATCAATTTTTTAATGTATAATTTCAGTTACATCACTGTAAATTTTTACTATAAATTCTGTGTTAGGATTGAGCCCTCCACTACCACCTGATGAAGGAGCGATGCTCTGAAAGCTCGTGTGCTTCCAATTAAACCTGGTGCTGTGTGATTTTAAACTTGAGACAGTATATGTAAGTGTTAACCCTCTAGTGGTAGAAAATGCATACTACAATACATTATCGTATAGTATTTATGGTTTGCCCTGTGACCATGACCAAAACTCCTACACAGTCAGAAGTTCTTTATTTTTCATTAAGAATAAATTGAGGAGGTATGTGTAACCGGGGAGTGTGGTGTGGGGTGGTGGCGTTGGAAAGAAATATATAACCTCGGTCAATGTACAAAACTCTGAGAGGAATAAACCCAGCCAGAATACAATCTCAATCCAACTTGAAAATAGTGAAACTTCTGTTTTACTTGACACCCATCTTGCATATATAAATATTAAAATTTCATGTGGATCCTCGATCTATGTCAGGATTTTTAAAACAAACTTATGCAAAGCACATGTAAAAACAGTGCCACCTTTCAGTGTATAGTTAATTGGCTGCCGTCTCTGTTGTGACTCTTCAATCTCAAAACCTCCTGTTTCTACTGTACAATTCTCTGTCTTGTTATTGTGTGTGACAGAGATATGCTCACTGGGAATGCCAAGCGGGTTGTATATTTCTGAGCATGTGAGAAAGCGAAGATCCAAAGTTTGATGGGTCTAAGGTTAAGGATTATGCAGGGCCCAATAAAAGCAAGTTTTATAAACATCACTCATTTTGTCTATTGGTGGTCAGACCAGTTTGGAGGATGTACCGACCAAATGTCAGTAACAGCAAATCAGTAACTCCAGGCGTCACTCCACCTAAGGCCCAAATCTAAAGCAGCGCATTACTGCACGGGGTAAGTGCACAAAGGTCCCACAAGCTGGTCTTTGTGTGGAGGTAATATACATAAATGAGTGCTTGACCGTTTCGGTCAATAAGTCCCAGAAGGGGCACAAATGATCAAACAATAACTAGTAACACACAAATTTTCAGGGAACAAAATCTTCCTAAAATCTGTTCTCGGTCTGTGGTTATGTCAAATTTCCAGGAAATTCCAGGCACATCTGTATTTGGAGGTATAGTTTGAGTTGTGAAAGTCAGCCAGAACTCCAAGAAAACTTGTATGCTCCTTTTCAAATCTCAAATCTGATCAGACAGAGCCCACTGACTATATTTGTTCCAATGGGCAAAACAAAGATGTAGTGGTATTGAGACCCAGGTAATGCTTTGGGGACATGGCAGAAAGTCTAATGACGTCCATAAAATTATCATTGATTGTCATTAAATTCCAATTAGTTCACTGTTGTCCTTTTAAGTAAGGATTGGTTGTTTTACACAGCAATGATGTGTGTTGACACTTAACTGTCCCCTGAAAAGGCCAGTAAGTCACTCATCTGTATCAAAGCACGAAGTCTCAAAATGGAATGAAATCAGATGGACCACCTGGTGTCAACCTAGGCACTGGAAATAACAATGGCAAACTCAGCCCTGTCAACCCTGCAGAGTCCTCCTTAGTAACATATGGAAGCTCCTGTAAGTGTGAAAATTAGTAGAGGTGTCAGACAGATGTGTCAATTGGCATGGTCACACTCATGGAAACATGTCTGATACACAATATCCAAGACAACACCATCCCTGTCCCACTGGCAGAACCCAGTAGAGCTGGAGGCACATTAGGATATAGTCTGCAGAGAGTTACCTTGGGAGACCTTAATGTTGACTCTGGACCCCATGAAGTCTTGTGGTCTCAAGTCAAACTTGGGCAAGAGAACAACAGGCTGATTTCCATTTACAATCCCCCTTCCCAATTCTGAACCAGTTCTTTTCTATGTCGAACACCACTTGAAAGAAGCACGGAAGGTAGTGAAGATGCAGAATGGACTCTAACTGGTGGATTTCAATGCCCACCGCCAGGACTGGCGTAGTGGCAGTACTATCTACCAAGCTGGCAGGTTTCTAAAGGACATGGCTGCTAGACTGGGTCTGCAGCAGGTGGTGAAGAAACCAACAATAGGGAAAACATACTTAGCCTCATCCTCACTAATCTGATGCCGGTGCACCTTTCCATTGGTGTGTTGGTGGGAATGACCACCACACAGTTCATCTGGAGATCAAATCCCAAGTTTACATTAAAGATACCCTCCATTGTGTGGTGCAGTACGTCCATCATGCTAGACTGGACCAATTTGGTACAATTTGAGACTGGGTATCCATGAGTCATTGTGGGCCATCAATAAAGTTCCCGCAGCCTTGCATCTGTTTGGAGGTCTTGATCAATGTGCTGGAGTGTGGAAGTCACAGCTGCAAGTGGACCTTGGGGGCCATGCAGTGAAGGAAACATAGGCCATCAGGATTAGACCCAACCATAATCTGCAACTTCATGTCCCATCATATCCCCCACTGTACCATTGCGATCAAACCAGTGAGCAACATTGGCTCAATGAAGAGTGTAAGAGGGTGTGTTAGGCGAAGCACAGGCATTCTGAAATGTGAGATGTCAAGCTGGTGAAACTACTCAACAGGACTACTTACATGTACATATAGCAAAAGTACTACAATGATTTCTGGAATGAAATGTATAATTGTAATCACTGGAAATCCGAAGTACCCATGTAACTTGAGATAGCCATGGGGATTGGTGAAATACTCCAATGGAAACAATTGATATATCAGTTGAGCACTTGTTTAATGCCATTGAGTATTTCACAGAACAGAAAAGGATGCTGCTAATTGTCAGGGGAATGATCCCTGCCATCAAACCGGGAAAACTGGTTTGTTAAAGAACGAGCAGGTTGCTTTTAAGGTTTCATTTTCTGTTCAAAAGAAGAAAGGAATAAGAGTTGCTGAAGTATGGTTTTTCTGGTGATAATCAGATCCAAAACCTTAGTTAGATTGGAAAGATTGTCAAAGATCTGGGCAGGTTTTGACCTGGCATGCTGGAAACCTGAAAATGACTTTGTGATTGATCCCTATGTTAATACTTGTTGGATGATGGTATAAAGTTAGTGTTTTGCAAGATAAATTTTGGTTGCATTGCCATTGCATAATTTTTTTTTGGTTTGATCTACTAGTTGCCTATTAATAAAAATATGTTGATTGTGGTTTATTTGTTACAAGTCTTGAAAAGTGGAAACTTGTCTTTCAGTTCATTTCCATTAGATGAAATTCATCTCTCTTTGAGAGATTTGGTATCCGCGGAGACTGGAACATTAGAGGTTTTGATTAAATTTTATTTGACATGATTGGAAAGCAAGTTGCTCAAATACATTGACTTAGCATCATTGCTAGCAATCTGTCAGTATTAAAACCAGCAGGAAATAAATTTTAAGTCTGTATGACATTTAGAATTTGAGATGTCATAAGTTATATTCTTAGAAAAATTTGTAAAGGCATTCCTAAAATTAGGCCAAGTTTTGCACCAGAAACTTTAAAATATGACTATGGAGAAATGGTTAACCTTCTGATGTTTCAGCTTTCATACACTCCCTGGATGTGACATTTGGACCAGTAGCACTGAAGCTGCAGTTTGAAGACCAAAATGGTATCTGATGTGCATGCACACAGTCCTACCACATTTTGGTGAAGGGCAAGGAAGAGGTACCCTCAAAGTATATCTTCATTGGGTATTAGAACATTTGCAAATGCAAAAAGCAGCATCCTATCAATTTAAGATTTTGACAGCAACGTTGCTTCCTCTTGAGGCAGCCATTGCTAGTGTAATGTGTAAAAGCAAATAAGTACTTATTGTAATCTCCTCCTTCCTGGTTCTGGTATCTCTGACAACATTCCAGAACCATAAACATTAGTTCCAATGTCTGTGATCTTTCCACCTGATCCCCAGTGAACCCTGATCTTGGAATCTGAGACTCCTCTATTCCTTCTTAAGTCTCCTATGATTCATCCCAATAACGTGTATGCAAATTGGGGCCTAACATGTTCTATGTCTAGTGCAGTGCTGTTCAAATTGCAGTGATGTCTAAGGCCCAAACGCTGTGGTTTCTCAGACCTGCCCATTTGAAATGTGGGCTGTTCCTGTTGTAACAGTAAGGTCCTTAAAAATGTACATGCCAAAATTTCCAAGTCTAAGCCTTCCATTGAGCTGTGACATTGACTGAAGAATACTCTCAATCTTTTCTGTTCGCAGACTGCCCACCTGGCTATGATTGACACCCTGATGATGGCCTACACTGTGGAAATGATCAGTATCGGGAAAGTGGTCTCATGTGTCCAGCAGTTCACAAACTTCTTCCCAGCCACAGAGCTACCATATGACATTGAAGATGCCATTGTATGCTGGATAAATAAGGTAGAGTATCTCCAATCCAGTGAACTGAAACAAGTGTGGTTTGAGGGGAGTCTGTGATAATCTAAAGGTAAAGTTGCCAGAGTCTTACCAGATCATTAGAGCTCAGTGACTTGTGGTGAGGGCAGAGGTTGAGCAGGGGAGTTCTTCATGGTAACCTCAATCATTGTGGGAATTGATTCCACACTGTTGATGTCACTCTGCATCACAAACCAGCTATCCAGCCAACTGAGCTAATCAGCGCCACTTGGCATTTCTTTCTCGAATTTTGTCATTCAACTTTTTCTCCCATTCACCATTCCTTCAAAAGTGAAGAAATAATGCTGATGTATGGTTCCGGTGCTTTTGCAGTGTAATTCAGACAAGTGACAGTTTTTCATGTGTAAACCTGGAGATATACATTCAATCATTTCAGCAGTAGAACCTTCAAAGATGAGTCCAGCTCTGACTCTCAACTCATGCACACACCCTCATCACATTTCCACGCTCTTCTCCCAACTCTCTTCATTTGTCACCTATCCTTTCCCTTTCCCTCCAGCTGAATGCTTTCTGCTCACTCCAACCCCTTAGTATGTTCCAGTTGTTACTGAGATGTAAATAACTTGAACACAAAAGTGAAAAGTTTGTTAAATACACCGTACAAATGAATGTCGAGCAACATGCGAACTTTGCATGTTCCACTGTTGTGTTAAAGCTAACAAGCTCATTGAAAGACCATCACAACCTTGAGCAATTTGTGCAGTTTTCAATATTTACTACTGACATATTGCTGAAAATAACTACATTTGGTCAAAGCTTTTTGTCTTTAACAGATTAAAATAATTCACAAAAATGCCAATGTAAAGGGAAACAACATTCTGATGTTGTTCTCTTGTGGAACATTCACTAAGTAATCCTGAGTGTGCTAAGAATTATGCTGACAACTAATTTACCCTTGTCAGTTGAGCATGGCTCCTTTGTGTGTATGGAGTGCTGAATATGTAAATACACATCGTCTAGTTCTTTACAGAACACGCACCTGTTTCAACTGAACAAAATGGGCAGCAACTAATCACTGGTTCATTCCTCAGGGCAATGTCTTGACGAAGCAGACTCATCCTGTCTGTTTTAAATTTAAACAAAGCGGTCTCCATGGAAACGTTTCTTCTAATTAGATTCCACTTGGCAATCAATCAGCATTTTCTTCTCATGCATAAAATATTACAAAATGTTGTTCCCATTACAGTGATATTCTTGTGAATTTTCCCAAAGCATTGAAAGTGGATGGCTTTGGCAAAGAAAGTCCTTTTTCTTAAATGTCACACTTTTTTTTTTAACTTCCAAATGGCAGTTTATTATTTTGTGGGCAAGATTAGAGAAAAGCATTTCTTTTTAACTTTTCCAGGCTGCTTCCAACAGGGTTCCATGTCCAAAAGAATACAATATTTAAATATGTCTGTAATGATACATTCAGCATTCCAACTCCTTGCAGTCAAATATCCTGAGAAACATTGCAGAATGATTTGTTGTTGACATGCCCTGTAATGACATTTGATCATTCTTAGAAAATGTACCAATCGTTTGAGATTTTAACTTGTAGTCAGTTCTCTGACGCAGCTCTATTATGATGTGAATTGTGCTGTTATGCAATAGCCACATCATTTTATAAATGCCCAAAAGATTCTTAACA
This sequence comes from Chiloscyllium plagiosum, assembly GCF_004010195.1. NCBI lineage: Eukaryota > Metazoa > Chordata > Chondrichthyes > Orectolobiformes > Hemiscylliidae > Chiloscyllium > Chiloscyllium plagiosum. Next base: position 69,066,522 of record NC_057720.1, on the reverse strand, counting down.
TGTCACTGTCTCTCTTCAATGCCATGTTATTTCTTTCTATAAAGAGGGGGGTAGCTCCAGCATTGCTGTTTATCCACTGATTCCAGAGCTCATTCGATTATGATGTACTATCAATAATTTGACCAGCTCATAGCTATCCCCTTTTCACCATCTGAAGAGATTGCAGCGAAAGGATGGCAGTGTTGTTTCACTTTGGGTATATTTGACTCCAGGCCAAAAGAAACCTTGCAACACCATGTCTGTAATTGAAACTAGAATTCAGATAGAAATGTGGTATTTGGTGTATTTCCGGGAACATTTGCTTTAGGTCTAAAGTGTTTCTGCAGTAACACAGCCATTTTAAGAAGGCTACATAAACCTTTGTGTTGTCCACTCACCAAAACATTCCAAAAACAAAAGGATGTTCTGTATTTGAATAACTACAACTACTTTGATAATGTATGAAAATTAATGGTTATCCTCTCCATCCATCTCTGTCTCACCGTCTCTCCTTACTGAAATATTACTTTTGGTATTTGCCCAGAAATGTTGATGAATTAAAGGTATAAATCTCTGTCAGCCAGATTATGTAATGTACAAAATGCAATAAGAACTATTAGTATATGTTGAAACTTTCACACAACGTTTCATTTCCAGCTGTGATATTTTAAGTAGCTATTAAACCATTGATCAATAATGTAATTGGTCTGAGTTTTAAAATAAGCAGAGCAAATGATACTTGCATTTAATAACAATCTTAAATCTTTGTTTTGTAATTGATTCAGGTAAATGAACATTTGAAGGAAATAGTCAGTCAGGAGCAGAAGCAAAGGCGACCACAAGGGGCAGAAACACCTGGAAGTCAAAGGGTAGGAGCTGGTTGAAATTTTCTTAATTATCTTTGACGACTTAAGGATAACTGTAATATCCAAGTGCCAAGAAAACCCCAGCTTTCAACCGAATTCTTTCTATGTGGTCCTTGACTGGTGAAGTTTGAAAATTTATCTTTCACTTTAAAGTCATTATAAATGTTTGCAGGAAGTATGTAGAACCATAAGAGAGAACCTGCATACTGAGCTGCATAAAATACACTTGCGTGTCACATATTAACTATGTTTAATTGTTTGTAGGCAATGGACATTAACTGGGATCATTGTCTTAAAATTACATGGGTGCAATTTTCCAGACTTGGTGGGGTGAGAAAATTGAATTAAATTGAATTGAACTTACAGTAGTGTGTACCGAGGCACAGTGAAAAGCTTTGTCTTGTGAGCAATATAGGCAGATCACAAGAGTTAAGTAGCATAGCTAATTAAATAATAGGTAAACAGCGGCAAAAAACAAAACACAGGTACAGGCAAGTGCTGAGAGTTTGAGAGTCCATTCAGTATTCTAACAACAGTAGGGTAGAAACTGTTTTGAAACTGGCTGGTGCATGTTCAGGCTTCTGTACTTTCTCCCTGATGTTAGAGGTTGTAGAAAACATTGCCAGGATGGGATGGATCTTTGAGAATGCTGGCGGCCTTTCCTTGACAGCGGGACTGGTAGATGGATTCAATAGATGGGACGTTGGCCTTTGTCCATCTCCGATCTTGAATAGTACAGTTGCCTATACCAGGTAGTGATACATCCAGACAATGCTCTCAATGGTGCACCTATAAAAGTTGGCAATGGTTTTCACCACCATGCCAAATTTTCTCAGCTGCCTGAGGAATGAAACATTGCTGGGCCTTTGTAACCAGTGCATCCACATGAAGACTCCAAGAAAGCTTGTTGTGGATGACCACTCCCAGGAGCTTGACACTCTCTACTCGTTCCACCTCCGTGCTGTTAATGTGATGGGGGTCATGAATAACATCCCACCAAAAGTCAATAATGAGTTCCTTGGTTTTGCCGGCATTGAGAATTAGGTTGTTCTCAGTGCACCATTTTTCCAGGTCTGCCACCTCCCGTCTGTAATCTGTTTCGTCACCATCTGAGATTTGACCAACTATGGTGGTGTCATCAACGAACTTGGAAATAGCATTAGTCTGGTACTTGGCAACGCAGTCATGGGTAAACAGTGAGTACAGTAGGGGGCTGAGTACTCACCCCTGGGGGGCTCCAATGTTGAGCAGGAAAATATGGAGTGAAAGAAAAAATCAGAATCTTGATGTCAAGAAAAGCTTTTTGTGATCGTCCCCCAGCCTTAAACAGCAAGGTCAAAATCTCAGCATTGAGCAGCAGCTACCATAATTCTGTGCACTTGCATCTCTTTCAAGTCCCAATTGCTCCTCTTTATATGTCCCTCTCCTTCCCACACTATGCAAATTACCAAATGCAATTCAGTGTGCGAATCTGCCAAATACTTGTCTCAGCTGTCATCAAACTGCATATTTAAAACAACGTGCCCTCAGCTCATGTACCACTTCAACTTTTTAATGTTTTATTTGAAACTCAGGGATATCTATGACTTACATGCTGCTGTCAGGTTGCCTTGTGCAGGAACACACATGTATCTCATGCATCTGCAAAAGATGCAATTCATGGCTTTCAGTTTACTTTCATAACATATACGATCTTCAGTCTCAGTAACAAACTGTCTGCCTCTGGCTCATATTTCATTTTAGGGAAAGTCATGCAGCTTGTCTTAGTGAAAAAATCAAGAGTGAGCATGTGTAGCACAATGCTATGGCAGCATCACACCTGCAGCTTGTCCCCAGCAGTATATATGGCAAACACATTGTATGTGCTGCATTCAGATGGCCTTGTGCAAAAGTCAAAGGGTGGGTTGGTGGGGAATTATGGTCAGTTAGGTAGTGATGCCACGTTTAGTCAAGGGGCTTGGTCCCACCAGAGTCATGGGGTGGCATGGTGGCTCAGTGGTTAGCTCTGTTACCTCACAGCGCCAAGGGGCCCAGATTAAATTCCAACCTTGGGTGACTGTCCGTGTGGCGTTTGCGTTTTCTCCCTGTGTCTGGGTTTCCTTCAGGTGCTCAGGTTTCCTCTCACAGTCCAAAGATGTGCAAGTTAGCTGAACTGGCCATGCTAAATTGCCCATATTGTTCAGCGATGTGTTGGTCAGGGATAAATATAGGATAACAGGGTAGGGGAATGGATCTGGTGGGTTACTCTTTGGAGAGTGAGTGTGGACTTGCAGGACCGAATGGCCTGTTTCCACACTATAGGGATTCTAATTCTAATTCTATCTGTGTCCTTGTCGTCCAGGGATTTGGCCATGGTCAGTGCAACCAGTCCAAGAATTAGAGGTAGATCATTCAGGATGCTGAAAGACAAAAGTCCAGGGATTGCACCAGTGTTTCCTGCTATGAGGCAAAGAGAGGAATTGAGTGTGATGGATGTTGGTGAGGACCTGGTGAAGTGAGAATGAGAGGTAGCAAGTAAAGAGAGCAGAAAGGGTTAGTAGTTTGGAAGGTTGAGGTGGGTCAGCTGTTGAATGGACTTGCATGCAATAGTTATGCTCCATGAGCCTCGGTGAGACGTGTATCTAGTGGAGTCAATTGGTGGCTTGACATGTGTGAGATAGCAGAGAGAAAATGGTAGCACCTAACCTTTGGGAGAACAGACAGTTATTCACTTCCTTTCTGCACTGTTGGTCCTCCAGTTTCTCCTGGGAGACAGCATTGGGCCAGCTTGACTTGCTGTAGTAGTGTGACAGAAGAAGGACCTCACAGGTTTTTATAAAATCATGAGTGTTATAGATAGAGTTAATGTTAGTTGTCTTTTCCCAACGATGTGACTAGGGGGCACATTTTAAAGCTGAGAAGAGTAAGATTTAAAAAACACTGGGCAAATGTTTTATATGGAGGAGGTATCACATGGAATGAACTTCCTGAGGAAGTGGTGGATGTGGGTACAATTGCATCATTTAAAAGATATTTGGATAAGTGCATGAATAGAAATGGTTTGCGGGATATGGGCCAGGATCAGGCAGATGGGACTAGTTAATGTTTGGGATTACGTTCAGCATGGATTGTTTGGACCAAAGGGTCTGTTTCCGTGCTGTATGACTGCATGATTGCCACCTTCACCCCCTAATCTACCAAGACCTTCAGGTCCTGGTCCACAAAGCAGGAAGCAAGCTCATCTTTCCTCTATGCTGTATCCTCCATGATATTTTTGTGCACTAAGTTGTGAGGTGCGGTTCTTGGATTGAAGCTTCTGAAGTACTGTGAAGCTGAGCTTTAAATACGGCTCCAGTGGAATGAATGGCCAAAGATCCCAGCCGTGGTGAGCACTTGCACCTCTCCAACCATACGATCCCGCAAGAAAAGCGTCCAAGAGCTCAGTTGCATAATTAGTTCGATGAAGAACAGAAGATCATCTGAGCGAAGTGGCTCCAAGCTGTGACCGACTGGATGCCATGTATCTGTCTTGATAAAAGACCTGAACTGAAAGTGGGAAAATCCCATCCCTAGATACTTTGCTCACTCTACTTGTCAAAGGTTCAAAATCCTGCAAAAGGTTATGGTTGTGGTCGATGAGTAATGAGTTGCCGTTTCATGTCGGGCTGTGAGACATCTATAAAACTTATCAGAGATGCCCGCACTTGCTGTTATGCACTTTCTATTGGCATACAACTTTGTTTTTAAAACGTGAAGTAGTAAACATCTAATGATATGGAGCCAAAACACAAATATTTTCTTTCTACATTTGTGCACCTGACATCCAAATTCATTCTTTCTACAATGACAGTAAGGACAAAAGGGGTTTTCGAGACAACACCTTGAGAAAGAATAAGGACCAAATTTGAGGAATGGGCAGGTTTCTGCCTTGTAGTGGAGAGAAATTTTCCTCTGAGCTTTGAGACCTATCTGAAAACAGCCATGATTGCCATGACTAAAAGCCCTTGCAACGATGGACTTAATGAAAGCAATCGTCATGATCGATGAAATGTCGCATTAAAACCTTAGCTGATGAACCCGCCTGCAACTTGATAACCACCCTAATGTGGTGAGTTAATCCAAAGAAATCACTGCTAGAGGGATAAGAGGAATTGTCTGTATGGCATGAGGAGAGATTAGACAAATTGGTCTGTTTTCACTTGACCGTCAAATGAAGAGCTGTGACTTTATAGAAGTTTTCAAAATGATGGGAGGGTGGATAGAATGGATAGTCGGAGTCTTTTTACCAGGGTAGAAATGTCAATTACTAGGGACATATGTTTAATGGAAAAGGGGCTAAGTTTAAAGGAGATATGAGAGGCATGTTTTATTTAATGGATAGAGAGTACCTGGAATGTGCTGCCAGAGGTGGTGGCGGATGCCATTACAAAAGCGATATTTAAGAGACAACTTAACAGATAAATGAATAAGCAGAGAGTAGAGTGATATGGACAGCATCGAGAGCAAAAGGATTTTAGTTTAGAAAGGCATCATGTGTTGGGTGCCGGCTTGGTGGGTCAAGGGCCTGTTTCTGTGCTATACTGTTCTTTGATCTTTGTTCAGTTGTCAATTTCATGTATGCAAGTGTAGAATAATCCAGGGTAGCCACTACTTTGATTGCAAAAGGACGTTTCCCTGTTCACCTTTTGGAGCAAAATATGTTTTAATTCCTTCACAGATGTCTAAATTCAGTCAATGTGTTAGATTTCTAAAAATACAATTATTCCTTGGTCATATATGATGAACAGTTGTGATAACGCATTAAATTTTACCAACAGCAATGATTAATTGTCTCAGTCAAGAAGCCTAATAATTTCCCAAGATAGGTAACAAATATAGGAGTTGTTTCACACTGTTTGATTTCTGCTTATTCCTGGAAACTACATGAGTTATCATTTCAAGTTGTTTTAACTACTTGTAACTGTTTTGGCTGATATCACACGTACTGACAGAATGGATAGGTCATCTATGATACTGGCACAGGATTGCTTACTGTACTCTCTGCTTACTCCATGCATTTTCTGTAGGTATCTTCCCAAAGTGTGAACAATTTAAAATCAAATAGTGCACAACTGTTTGTGGTTAATTTGCTCCAGTTGGTATTCTGTCAAACAGAATTTGCCACAATGCTCTTTCTAGTTGGTACTTGCCAGGAATGAGTTTTTCAGTAGCTTGGCATGGCTAATTTTATAGAATGTACAATGACATAACTTGCTGCACAAATCAAAGAAGATTGTGGAATCAGACAGATTATATTTGAAAGGAGAAGCAAAGCAGCTGGTAGTTTTAAAGTATTCTGTGACTTAAAGTGAAATCTTGAATTTCTTGCATGTCTTCAAAGTTTTAGACCAGACCTGAATCCTGTAAAGGTATTGAAGAAAGAAGCCAGCAATTTCCGGGTAATTTCTCTGCCTGATGATAATTGGATATCTTCACAATTAAGGCTAATGCTGGAAATATTTTTCATTGGTTAAGATTCATCAATAAATTTCCCACAACTGGGATCAGTAAGTAGTTGACAAATCTGTCAGAGTCTCCTATCATTCAAGTAGTGTACGTTCTTAAATATTTTTGGAAAGTGGTGACAGGTCATGTGAAGCAATGTTGTTAATCGCACTCACTGTCAGTTTTGAATTTACAATGTTTTTGCATTGCTGAAATCTGTCTTATCTCCTTTGATGTATGTCTTTTCATAACCACAAGAGAGAGTTGTGGCTGCTGAAATTTGGCTACAGTCATAGTCATTCTGTTACTACTGAACAGGCCAACATAGATGCTCTTGATGCAGTTTATTTTCCTTCACTGTTAGCTGGTGGTTTTGATAAACAGCTGCCTTGAGAAGGCTTATGGGATAGTAAGTGAACAGCCAAAACTGTACATTGATTCTGCTTTATTACATGTATCACGAACATTTCGAGAAAATAGTGTAACTGTAGAGAAAAACTGAAAATTCTATTTTCTTAATACCTTGGGTAGTCACATCTGGTTTGTATTCACATATTTCACTGGCTTCTTAAGGAACTGTAAGAAATGTTTTCCATATTCTTCAATATTCCACACTCTCTCACCTCACAGCCTGAACTGCTGACTGGCAATGTTTCAATTAATAAATTCAATGAAGAGTTGGTCCTCAGATATATATTTTCCCTCTTCTGTATGGGAGAGGTGTATTATTTGTCTCCAGATTATGTTTAAAGCATTTGAACAACAGTTAAAGGTTATATTATCAAAGAATGTTGCTTATAGAATATCGTTCTCATGTATGCGGTAGGTTTTAAGGTAATTGATATTGTGAAGAAAATTTAAATTAAGTACATATTTATAATATAGGAGAAAGTGAGGACTGCAGATGCTGGAGATCAGAACTGAAAATGTGTTGCTGGAAGAGCGCAGCAGGTCAGGCAGCATCCAAGGAGCAGGAGAATCGACGTTTCGGGCATGAGCCCTTCTTCAGGATTAATTTATAGTGAAGCAATGTTCGAATTGTTGATTCTTGTCCTTATGATCGGTTACTTGAGACTAACAACCAATGTCTGAGTAGCTGATCGTCAATAGCTGACATTTGTTATGATGGCAACAGAGATGAATAATTCTTTTAAAACAAAAGACATTTGAACTTCTGGCTGACAAAAATAATAACACAAGATTTCACTTTATAAGATTTTTATTCAAACAAACAAACTGAAATCAACATCAACAAAACATTACTTTATGAACAACTAATACATTAGATTAATTTCTCCATAATGTCCTAACATGACTGAAAACCCAATGCTGCATTTGTGTGTTACATAATACTCACTGCAGAATCTTAGTCTTAAGAGGAACCAGTCCAAAGTTATTCCCAGCAATCATTTGGGCTTGGTTCACCGTGAATCACCGAGTCATGACATCCAATTTCTGTTGAAAGCTATTACCTTCAATCTTCACAGAACTCCAGAACTGATACTTTGCAACAAGGCCTACTCCAGTGATTTCATTTCCTGGCATTGCTCGGACAAATCTTCCTGCGACCTTAATTTTCTGAGGTTTCATTTCTTCAACCAGAGTATATACTCCTACCCACATTCTACCTGTCTGCAAAAAACTGTTCTTCATGCTCTCTCTCTCTCTGTCCAAAGCCTCTGTGTCAAAACAGGCCAACAGCTTTTCCTTTTTTTAAGCTGGATCTGGCACTTAGGTTTTACTGGGACTTGACCTTCTCCTGTGGCAAGCTGGTCACATTGGTTTATTGCCAGACACAGCTAGTAGAAGGTTACATCACCATTTTACCTTGAATTTGAAGTTTAAGGTATGATATCTTATAAAACCTTGCAGGTGTGGCAATTTATTAATGTACATTTTAAGCCTGTCACACATGTAATGCTAATAATATTACAATGTTTTTGGAACATTATAAATGGTTTATATTAAGGAGTGGAATTCTACTTGGGCATAACAAAGTGGAATACCCATTTTCTCCATAATTAATAAACTGCTTACAACCCTCACATTTTCAAGATATTGCCTTCCTGAGTTGGCCATGAAGTTTGGAGAAAAACACACATTCTTCTCCTTTCCTATAAAAGCGATGTTCCATATTGAGACATTTTGACAGCCTCCAAAACTGTGGTTTTTCCAGAACATAACTTTTATAAGTCAAGCTGTGAATGACTGTGCAGCGGTATAGCAGACAACGATATTATGGTGTAGAAAATGATCAGCCTTTTACAGAGCAGCTCTATATCATACCTTTTTACATACGCCATGCAGCAGTTTAAAAGAATTGATTTTGGAAAGGACCAAATTTGGAACCTAATGGCAATGGTTTCAAAATGGCTTATTTTGCTTGGCCTGTATGTTGTTGTCAAATAATTCTTTTAGGAGCCATTAAAGGAGGTCTCTCAGGGAAAAAGAAATGTTAGTGTAGTTGAGTTTTTTTACAGTCTGGAGAATAATTTTTGGAACTAAGTATTCTGGGTGCTTCACATTTTCAATTCTGTTCAAGGCAGGGATTTTCACATGATGATGTTTAAATTCTATTTGTAAAAGTCCTCGGATGCAACTGAAAAATATTTTACAATTTGTAAACTGTCACCATTTCTTGCTGCATAGCTCTACTTCAATCATATTGCATTGAGAAAGAATATTATTTCTGAGACTGATGTACTCAGAATGGAAAACACCAAAATAAGTCAAGCGTTTGCAGGGGCAATGATGGTATTGTCAGCAATTTCTGCAGTTGCACATGCACAGAGTTACACAGAAGGCCAGAACTTGCTATCGTCGATTCTATGTTTCTCTTAAAGTTGTGCTGCTTCAGTAACCCCAGATTCCAATCTGTGGGAAACATTATAAGTTGTTGACAACTTCTGCTTTGACCACTGTCATCTAACGGTGGAATATCTTTGAAAAAGTTACTTTTTGGTGAATGAAGTGCGGTTGGGTTTTTAATGGTGTACTATATAAATACTGTCCATGTTGAATGAGGTGCACTAAGTTGCTAAAAAATGTACCTACTTTAAAAATACTGCACAATTCATTTTAGAATAGCCTCCAAATTTATTTATACTTCAGTAATGTTGTTTTAATTCAGTCCTGATGAATTATTTTGCTGTGTGAAAAGTTTAGTTAGAAGTGGTGGACATTAGGTGCTTTTAACTTGCTGGTTTGCATTGTGCAATGTTTTTGGCTATTTACCATGGTTGTTGACATCACTGCTGCTGCATGGCCTTGACTTGGCACTAGGATTAAATGTCCATCAGAGAAATGTAAAACCATGCCACAGAGCTTATTAGATCTTTGGTGGCAGCTTTCTTGAAGGTCATGCTAATACCTCTGCTGCTGACCACAAAATTCAGCCCAATGTTTCCCATAGTCTGAAGACATTTTATGTCTTTTTCCTAAAATTAGAGATTGAAAATTAAAGGACAGTAGAAGATTTTGAAGTATTGCATGTGATCTTGACAAAATTGTGACTTTTCTTTTTTATCTCATCGCTTCAATCCTTTCTCTCTCCTTGGTGCTGCTTCCTCTGAAGTCTCCTACCAAATGGTATTGGAAACTGGTTCCTGTAAGTTAATTCAATGACTAGTGACCCATTGTATTTGTGGACAGTTTGTTATTCTCAGTGTAGTAGTACTAACTTATGCCGATTAACGTGGTATTGTTTTACTCTGCTGTGATGTCATTTCATTTTCTGGCATTAACACTCATGTCTGCTGTCCATTCATTTTTAAATGAGCCACTTTTGTTTTTCGTTCACATCTGCATGCATCCCTTAGCATAGAGTATTTTCTTTTTAAGGAATTGCCTTAGTTTATCCAAGAAATGTAAAGAATTTAACAAGCTGAAAGTTAATATTGAGTGTATGTTTTGTGTGCAATGGGCTGGATAGTAATGCAAGATCATTTGTCCGAGGAACATGACCATGACTGTTTCAATTTTTAATAAGTCAGACAACAATTTGAAATTCTGGGACATTATAAGCCTATTTCCAGTTCTATTAAAATGCACTGCACCTACTCCGATTATGCAAGTCCAACTTGGCCCACAGTATCACAGCTCTGAACAAAAACATAGTGTCCAAGCCTAGGTTTGTAGCTGAGGCTGATTCCAACTTGAGTAATTTGTCCAAGAAAGACAATATAACAGTCAGGTTGCGCAATTTCAGAGTAGTTACTTTCCATAGGAAGTTCCCATTGCAAATAGGAAAAGGACAAACTTGCTTTTAAATACTTTACACATCCCAAAATGCTTCATAGACAATTAAATACTTTTGAAATGTCATTGCTATTATAATTCAAATACAAGTGACAATGAATTTGTGCACGGCCAAATCCCCCAAACAGAAGTAAGAGAAATTACCAGGTTATCTGTTTGAGAGTAATGTTAGCTGTGATTCAGGCAAAGTTGCCCAATTCTTCAAAACGTGTCATAGGATCTTTGGACAGGTGTGAATGGTATCACTTTCTTTTAAAGAGTATTGTGTTTTTGCATCTCCCTTCCTGGGGACTGGGTTTTAGACTATATTAGAACTCTGGCTGAAATTGGCTGATTCAGGACAACCTGCAACAGAAATTGTAGCTGGGCAGTTTTGCTTTTTCACTTTGACCAGTCTATTTTCTCCCTGTTTATTTTATTGGGTGAAAAATTGCTTCGTGAATACACAAACAAAATATTTCCAGGTACCTTGTCTGCACAAGTTGCTGTTGCATCACAAGGCAAACTTATCAAAAAAATCATTGTTGGATTTATTTACACAACTTTAATCAACTTAATTCAACAATAAATAATATGCATTGAAGATAATGCTTTTGGAGCGAAGTCAGATGAGAATTAAATATGACAAATTTGGTATCTTATGTGTAGATTATTTCATTTGTAAACTTTTGTGGGTCCCCTGCCAATGGATTTACAGGCAAGGGAGTCTAAAACGTCTTCCAGCTGGCGGTTCAGCCTTTCCTGACCTATCTTCAGTTTTGGGATACAAGTGAGACCTAGAGAACCACACCTACCCACACCCAATTGTGCCCCTTAAGCAGCCAATTAATTTAACATGGTGGGAGGACATTAAAGATGGAGTTAAGTGGAAACTAGGTAGCATTGAGCAAGAAGTCAGAAATGTCCCACATCCCTGATGTTCTTGGTTTTCCTTGATATTTTAATTTCTTCCTTAGAATATGTAAGTGTATGTTGTTAATATTCTTAAATATTTTTAAGTTTTGGAATCAATTATAATGGCAATGTGAGCAAAGTGGTTAGAGATACATTGATGAGTAGTTTGCTGGCCGATTCAGCTTGCAGTGCTACCTCTACTGAAGATTGAAACATAATATGTAGAGTTCCATGAGAATTCTAAATCTTCAGAACCTGGTTACTTAATGTTTTTGATATTGAACAATGTGGAAAATTAGACTTTAAAATGTCATCTGTCTATTAACAATATATTGATCTCAAAGTAATCATCATTTCTTGACATCAAGAGTTCATTTACAACTATTTGGTTGCATTTGATGATTTCTAAAATTAAGGTTTTTCCAGTTAGGCTTTCTTACTCAGGTTTTGGATATGCAACTCTGGCTTCTTTGTATAGATTTTGTTTCAAATCACTTCCAATGAAGTAAGAGTTGTGACTCACTTCATCAGTTTACCCAAAATGTGTCGGCGCTCAGATTATTATGGATGCATTTGCAGGTAATGGAACTGTTAGCTGACCAACAATATTGTTGGCAAGACTTCTAATTCATTTCAGCATTCAGCTTATAATGTGAATACTCATTAGTTTGCATACCATAGCCACTTCCACCTCTCAGACACATTTGCACCACTCTTGGGGAAAAGTAGCAAAACAGTGCTCCTCATGAACCATTCCTCACGGTTTATTAGTTGACTGAAACTATCCTCCACAGGCCATTGCAAGCCAATCTGAGAAATCCTGCCAGTCTTCTAATAGCATTTGGCTGCACAGATCTGGCCCTGAAATTAATCTGTGCAGTCCAGTGAGGATGCTGGAAATCTGAAGTAATTAGATAACAGCTCTTCAGATTCACACGCAAGTGACTCAGTGCCATCATCAGAATTTTGGAGGGCTCACCATTTTTATTTCAGAATCCACTCATGTCACTCTTATAAAGGAAAGTCATTACATGACCCCACATTTTGTTTGATAGTCCACTCTAATGACCAACTGGATGGGCTACTACTAGATTAATGCAAGTGATCCATTATTAATTTCAGCTTTTTGTTGCAGGATTGCAAGATACATATTCGTAGTTAAATTCTATCTGGTTGAAATAATTTGGTGATGCTGATACCAGTGAAACTGTGCTTCTTGTACAGACATTTTCAATACTTATTATTCTGTCTTCACAGTGAACAGATAGACTAGTGTTTCTGTGTTGCCTGAGATGCTCCTTCTGGCATCTTAATGATTTTATCAGTGCTTTGGTTGCTGCAGCTAGCAGGCAGAATGGTGAAGTGTAGACTTGAATATTTTTGTTCAAAAAGTTTATTCTTTTAAAACCCTTACAAGTGGCTGCCCACTGTGCCCAACCCCCCACACCCAAGTCCATAATTGGCTCGTGCCCTTCAAAGCAAACTATAAATGTGTGTATCTCCTGCAGAATGGGAACATTTTTTCTTATTTGTTGAAACCGTGTGTGTTTTTGTAAACAAACCTCGATATTGAGAAAGTGGATTTAAATTGGCCTGTTCTCAGATAATTGAAAATTTGTGTGTGAATGAGACAAAAACATCTTGTTATTTCATATAAAATAGATATATTTTTCATTTTAACTTTCTTATTGCAAATAAATTTGTTCATCTGACTGCATCTGTTATTCTGTGACAGGCCCGTTACAGAAAGGATCAAATGGTACCCAAGCAGCCACCCTGCATCTCACCAGTTGAAAATCTGTTGAAGGACACCACAGATGGTTGTGCATTAGCTGCACTGATTCATTTTTACTGTCCCGATATTATCCGAATGGAAGGTGAGACTCCATTTTCCATCTGAGATCCTGTGTCAAAGAATCTAACCTGTTGTCCTGTAATACAACAATTTAAGGTTCACCCTGGAAAGAGCTTGCTTCTATATCATATCGCAATTATTATATTTTAATCAGGATGTTTGACCTTGGATAACATCATTGAGAAAGACAATGGCCCATGGGAGGCCCAAACTAACAAAAGATTGTTTTTTTTAAATGGAGAGCTAACCACCACCTTCAAATGTCCAGTTGAAGTAAACTCTTCAAACAACATGCATGTTGTGATCTTTTAGTATAAAGCAAACAACCTCCGCTTGAGGCAGTGTGATAATATTTGAGTTCTCTGGCAAATAGCTGCAAAGGGTTTGTCTAACCACACAACTGATTAAATACATGGCAATAATTAATTGTTTTATTTGAGTTTTCCTTAATCAGAGCAAGGCTGTGCCTTTGAAAGACTTGGGGAGTTCTGCTGGTCTTTCTGTTGTTACTTGCAGAATCACAGTCCAAAATATTTCAGGACATGTATGTTTAAGAACTTCTTAAACCATCAACTTTGCCATTTTAAAGTTTGGTACACTGGTTTGCTTATTTATTCTAGAACATTTGCGACTTCCTTTCCTTGTAAACTGAAATGGTGCAGTATTTTATTCTCCAGCACACAGTCTCCACAAGTGTTTCTCACATTAATAAGCAAAATGAAGAGAAACTTCCTCTTTTTGCAATTGTGTTGTTGAATTTTCTGAGGAGACTTTTAGTTCAACTTCACATAAAACACATAGGACTTCCTCTAATTAATTAATTACAGATATTTTCTAATCAACCTGTCCAGAGATGTTATGACACACCTCTGGAGAACGTGGGAGTTGAACCCATGCAGCCTGGCTAGGAATACTACCACTGTGCCACAAGAGTCCATTAATGCGTGATATTAAGAAGCTACAATTAACCCAAAATGATGCAGCCATTGTTTTACTAAATTGTGCCCTGAAATGTTGCAATAAGTTAGGACCTCTCTGGCATTATCTGTACCTGGACCCCATGATTGATTTCAGCCCATAAAGGCATCTGCTGTGGATGTTTAACATTTAGCTTGGTTTAATTTCAGCAATATTTTAATCCTTCTCCTGTATTGAGATGTGCTTAAAGTGGTGGGCTTTTGTTGGCTTTCCAACTGTTTATGAAGAAAATAAATGGAAACTAATTCAGCGAAAGAATTTCATTACCTATCTTTTTTTGAAACTGGATGCCATATGATCAAGAAAATTAACTGGGTCTTTAGACCAAATGTAGCTAAGTAAAACTGGACATTGAATCTTCAATGTCTGGAATCATCTTAATTTAGACTGGCATTTGCAAAACATTATAGCCTGTTTATTGTGGATCGGTTTTCATTACTTTTTCTTGGGAGACAGCATTGCTGAGGATGGCTGAAGTAAAGACTTATCTATGGTTGTCTGTTTCTTCAGATATATGTTTGAAAGAGACCATGTCATTGGCTGATGGCCTGTATAATCTGCAGTTGATTCAGGACTTCTGTGAAGGTTATCTGAACCAATGCTGCCATTTTTTACTGGAAGATATGCTCTATGCTTCTTCATCAATTAAGGTAAAACTGACATGAATTTTGTACATTGAATTTGCTTCACCAATGACTTCTAAACTCTTTGATCTAATTGTATTGTTAGTTGTTATATGATCATTTAAAATTCTAGTTTTAAGAACAAGAACAGTTATTGCATTTGGTCTCACATGTTTTGGTCTGGTTAATCACTTTTAATTTGTTAATAACTTTATTTAAGGTCAAGAATAAACTGGTGGTAGCTATTAATTATTTGAGTAAAAATGCATTGGGAACACCTCTATCACGGGGTGTGGAATGACAGGGGTAGGATTGAGAAAGGCAGCAAACTGCTTCCTCAACAAAACATTCAGTGATTTAACTTTTACCTCCTGGTTTGAAATCTATTAATATGATATCCTTGTTTGTGTGATTCTGGCACATACATGTTTAAACCTTATTTTGGGCAACAGTTTATGGGTAATCTAGCTGACATTATCTAATTAATACATGAGTTAGAAAGCATGAAGAATTCTGTTTTTTGATTTGCACAGTTTTCAACATAGATTAACACTTATATCTTTCATTACAAATATGACACTTTGTGTCTGCATGTTCATTGATTGATTGCATCCTTGCATTGTAATGTTAGCAGCTTTACCATCTGTTTTCAGTGTTTTGCATACTGGGTAGAGTTCAGAGTTCACTGGGCAGGTGGGTCAGTGATAGAGGTCGTAGGTTTAAAATTGTTGGCAAAAGATCTACAGGGGAGTGGTGGAAGAATTCAGTGTTATTAGAATCTGGAATGCTCTACATGAAAAGATGTTTTACAGTCCCAGCTCAAACTGGCAAACTGATGTCAATTGATGACTCAGGACCACTAACTGTACTTTAAAATAGAAGAAGTGGACGATCCAGGGGCTTTATTAAGACAATAAAGCCACAAGATTCTGTGATTTTGAACAAACAGTAAATGTTACTGTAGAAGGATTAAAACAGTAGTTCAATCTAAAATACATGTGCAACTTGTATCCTAACACCCAGATTTAACCTTTGGTAAATATGCGTGGTAGATTGTGATGGAACACTCTGTAGCACAAATAACATATCAAATGTAATCGAGATAATTTCCATGATTGCTCATCAAATTCCACCAGTTATTAATTATACAGGCCATCAACTCTAATTCAATTTAACAAGGATTACAATTCTTCACTTTTGCCAACCTGGCCTTGAAATTTCCTCTCCAGAACTATACTGTCCACAAGACTACGGCACGTAGGAATAGAGTAGGCCATTCAACCCATCTAATCTGCACCATCATTCAATGTGACCAAAACTGATCTGATAATCCTTAACTCCACTTTCCTGCCTTTTTCCAAGAACCCTTAATGTGCATACTGATTAAACGCCTGTCTATATCAGCCCTGAATATCCTTCATGACCCAGCTTCTACAGCCCTGTGTGGTAAAGAATTCCACAGAGTCACTAACCTCTGAGATGAAATTCCTCCTTCTCTCAGTTTTAAATGTGTGACCCCTTTTTCTGTATAGTCCTGGACTCTCAGAACGGGAAACAATGTCTTTGCAACCACCCATCAACTTCTGTTAGAATCTGGAATGTTTCAGTAAAGTCATCTGTATCTATCATTCTTCTGAACTCCAATGAGTACAGGCCTACGATCGTCATCCTCTTCTAAGATAGTCCCTCCATACCTGGGATCAACCTAAGAATCTTCTCTGGACTGACTCCAGATACTGGCTATTTCAATAAATCTCATTGCTGTCAGTCATGGGCTTTTTCCAGAGTTCCGGTGAAGCATAACACAAACTCGAGGAACAGTACCTCATTTTCTGCTTAGGCACTTTACAGTCTAGAGGCCTTCATATTAAATTCAATAAATTGGGAAACTGACTGTATCATGTTTGTTCTCCATTTTTCTTGAATTCTCTCTTCTCTTTCCACCCACCCTCCAAAAGCCATATCTAGTTTCTGCCTTGTTTATTTTGTACTTTGTAGAGAGGAATAATTCTCTCCCTTTCACACCTATATTTACATCCATTTTTACTTTTTTTTTCTCCAATATCAATAACTCTTCTGCCTTTCACAGGTATTTTTTAAAAAAACATGTTTGAACACCTCTCAGCTCTGATGAAGAGTTTCACATTATCTCTGATTCTGTCTTCACAGATACTGCCAAACCTGCTGAGTTCTTCCAATATTCCCTGTGTTATCCTTTGAGCACTCTATTTTTTAAATGTTAACATTTTCACAGAATGCAGAATGACAGAACAAATAACGAGAAGGATTTGTCACAAATGTGCAAATCTGATGCCATTAATCATTTGAAGAGGAAATTGGATTGGTAGTTAAGATTGAGGAATTCTCAAGATTACAGACATAATGAGGGATGTGGAAATAAACATGGTTACACCAGCACAAAGAACTGAATTGCTCCTTTCTTCTCTAATGTTTTTTGATTCAGTACCTACCACCAGTTCCTTGTCCGTGCCATGGATTGCCTCCAATTCCATGCATTCTCACTTTTGGTAGCTGTTTTTCAAATGGTGTCTTGTTTAATGTGTCTTCTGGGAGTCCATGTTGTATTTTTAAAATGCAGGGCACGCCTTATCTACCACATTAATTGAATGTAATTTAACACCACCCTCTTACCAATTCCCTGTCCAGAACAGGCAGGGAGATTGTGGGAGGGGGAGCTCTGAAACAAGGCAGAAAGTCATGGGATGGATACTTGATACCTTCCCAATTTCCCCCATTTATGTCCAGAATTGAAAGGGTTTGGGATTGTCCTCCTGTCCTCTGGCCCACCAAGGACCAATTAAGAGCTTCAAGGTTATAAAATTACAGGACTATGGGAAACTGCCAATTTGTAACCTTTGACCGTGTAGCTGGATTATTGGAAATTTTCACAAATCAGTAACTTCCACTATATGTGCTGAAGTGACAAAATGAGATTTATAATAAATCTCAAGTGACATTGTGGGCTGTTGTAGTGCTTGTGTTAGCCCACTGGGTGATGCAACACTGCAATTCGTATCTACAACCGACTAATGAAAATTGCCTTGCAATTTAAATTGTTAAATTCTTCAAGTGGCTTTTAAGTTATTGCACATATCTGTAAATGTATGAAAATGGGCACTAGAAATTGACAGTTACTATGAGCGAGTAAGTGAAGTAGCGAGGGAATATCAAATTGGTGTAGGTATTTTTGTCAACTGGATTGAGATGAATGTTGATGTTCCACTGTTGCTGTGTGTTTCCCAACTGAGAGGAAAGGACTACTCCAGGTATTAATACCAATATAATGAACACTCACATCGGATATCACACACGTATATGAGAGATGTTCTTTCCAAAATGGGCTTTGGGGAGGGAATCTGCAATTGGATCAGACTGCTCTACACCAACATTGTCAGTGCAGTCTCAATCAACGGGTGGGAATCAGATAGCTTCCCAGTCAGATCTGGAGTCAGGCAGGGATGCCCTCTCTCTCCTGCCTTGTTTGTGTGCTGCATAGAGCCATTTGCCGAGTCCATCAGGAAGGATGCGAGCCTGAGAGGGGTGACTATTCCTGGCAGCAGGGGCCTGCAGGTTAAGGCCTCCCTGTACATGGATGACGTCGCCGTTTTCTGCACGGATCCGCTGTCCGTGCGCAGACTCATGTGCATATATGACCAGTTCGAACGGGCCTCGGGGGCCAAGATAAACCGAGGCAAGAGCGAGGCCATGCTCTCCGGGAACTGGGCCGACCAATCCTTGATCCCCTTCACCGTCAGGACCGACCACCTGAAGATGCTGGGTATTTGGTTCGGGGGGGTTGGAGCTTGCGCCAAGTCTTGGGAGGAGCATATCAGCAAAGTGAGGCAGAAACTGGGCAGATGGAAGCTACGGTCACTCTCCATCGTGGGAAAAAACCTGGTCATCAGGTGTGAGGCACTGTCATTGCTATTATACGTGGCACAGGTCTGGCCTATTCCCAGAACCTGTGCCGCTGCAGTCACCCGGGCCATCTTCCAGTTTATATGGAGGTCAAAGATGGACCGGGTCCGAAGGGACTCACTGTATAAAGATCTGGGCAACGGGGGAAAAAATACACCCAATGCCACCCTCACCCTGATGGCCACCTTTGTGTGTGGCTGCATCAAGCTGTGCGTGGATCCCCGGTACGCAAACACCAAGTGTCACTACGTACTGAGGTTCTACCTGTCCCCGATGTTGCGAAGGATGGGCCTG
>NC_057720.1:69027343-69047153 GCF_004010195.1 Chiloscyllium plagiosum | reverse complement strand
CCGTGACGTGGGACTCCGTGCTCTACGGTCTGTTCCCCGGGACGCACACCGAGAGAACATCAACTGTGCCTGGAGGATCATCAACTCGGTGAAGGACGCTCTCTGGGTGGTCCGAAACCTGTTGATCTTCCAGCTGAAGGAGTTGACCCCGACTGAGTGCTGCAGACTGGCACATTCCAAGGTCCAGGACTACGTGTTGAGGGACGCGCTGAAGCTTGGGGCAGCTGCTGCCAAGGCGCGGTGGGGAAAGACCACCGTGTAACATCTGCCTGCCTGAAGAAGAACAGGGGGCCCGCATAGTCATTTGAGCTCTGCTGATGCCACAGCTAAAAATGTAATCAAACAGACCTGTAAATAGGAATGATTACTCTGTTTTCCTGTAAACGTAAATGGAATGTTTACATATGTATGGCATGTCCAACTGTACAGACCATGAAAGTATTTTATGAATAAAGTATATTTTTGAAATAAAAAAAAATGAAGATGTATTCTGGTCAGTCATTCTAGTTTCTGAAAGATTTATTCAATTGAATCATTGCACATTCCTTCCTCAGCTCTTGTTCTTCATGGCTGTAGAATCACTTTGATTATTTTCTAAGGGTCTCTTCCTGCCTATTGACTCTATTTCCGAACATTTTATTAAAGCATCTTAACATTAACAACTTCCATTTCATCAGTCCCCTGACTCTTGTGGGTATGATTAAAACTTCAGACACTGAAGGGACCTTTTGCTATCTTCGAAGCTGTCCTATTTGGCCACATATTTCCACTATATAATCTGCCACAAATCACAGAAACACATTGGCTTTCCTGACTAGGTCTCACTGTCGAGCTGTGCCTTGTCTTCCTGAGTACCTTCTCTGAGCACATTATTTTTCTTCCCATCTCATCCTCCAAGTCCTAATGCTGTGACAGGTCCATTATCAAAATCTTCGAGGAGAAAGTGAGGTCTGCAGACGCTGGAGATCAAAGCTGAAACTTTATTGCTGGAACAGCACAGCAGGTCAGGCAGCATCTAGGGAACAGAAGATTGACGTTTGAAGAAGGGCATGTGCCCGAAACGTCGAATCTTCTGTTCCCTAGATGCTGCCTGACCTGCTGTGCTGTTACAGCAATAAAGTTTCAGCCATTATCAAAATCCCATTCCTGATGAAGGGCCTGTGCAAAAACGTCAGTTCTCCTGCTCCTTGGATGCTGCCTGACCTGTGCTTTTCCACTGCTACACTTTTTTCGACTATTAAAATCCACTCCCAACTCTCCTTGTTTAATTACTCCACTGAGTAACTTCTTATCTTTGGTAATTTCGGTATTCACCTTAACTGTCTTTGTGTAATGTCCTGGAGTTTCAAGCACTCATTTTTCTATTTAGAAATAAAAATAAAAACAAACAACTGCAGATGTTGGAAATCTGAAGCAAAACAAAAAGTGCTGGAGAAATTCAGCAGATCTGTCATCAGCATCTGTAATGAGAAAAACAAAGTTAACATTTCAAGCCCAGTAACCCAATGTCTGTCCATCTGTAGAAGGATAAATAGCATGTTAATGCTAAAGTTATTTGTTTGCCACATCACAGATGCTGAAACTTTATCTATTTTCCCAATCCCCAGCTGAGAAACATGTTTGAAATATGCAGCTGACCAAAGCAAAACCTTCCCTTACTCCAAATTAATCCTACTTGGGAATCAAATGCTGAACAGCTATTAAAGCCCAACAGCTTGCTAGCCTTTTCTTCATGTTCGCACATCTTCAGAAAATCCATGACGTACAGTCTATGGAAGCATTTAAGATACATGTGCAAAGGCATCTGAATTTTAATACTAGCTGACTTGAGATTGAACCTTAGCTTCTCACTCATTATTGTATTAGTTAAACACAAATTTCATTTTTTAAATTTCTTAGTCTGTTTGAGGTTTGTACAGGTTCTGTCAGTTGTTTAAATTATTTTGTTTCATGGGTATGGAGCACTTAGCACTCACCCTGTGCCTGCAACTTTCTGTGGTGACATTACTGGTTTTCCATTGTCCTAAACAGCTCATCCCCAGAAACTATTAATACCTCACCTCCACTTCATTTAAGTGCATACACCCGTCATTGCCAAGTAGTGACTCCTGTTCATCTGTTGTATGCAGTGCCTTTATTTTCTTAAGTGTGTGGCTTTTTAAAATCAATTAAATACTTCGCAAAATAAAAAACACTGGAAGTGCTCAGCTGGCCAGGATGCATCTTTGACAAGAGAAAGAATTCTTATTTGAAAGGTCATCAAGTTGAACCTTTAGTGCTATTTCTCTTTCCACAGGTTCTGTCTAAACTGCTGAGAATTTCCAGCATGTTTGTTTTTTATTTCACCTGGAGTTTTTTGCTTTTGTAATTGCTTTACACACCTTTTTTATAAGCTTAATTTTACTTTAGAGCTGAAAATGTGTTGCTGGAAAAGCGCAGTAGGTCAGGCAGCATCCAAGGAACAGGAGAATCGACGTTTCGGGCATAAGCCCTTCAGGAGGGCTTCCTGAAGAAGGGCTTATGCCCGAAACGTCAATTCTCCTGTTCCTTGGATGCTGCCTGACCTGCTGCGCTTTTCCAGCAACACATTTTCAGCTTTGATCTCCAGCATCTGCAGCCCTCACTTTCTCCTCTTAATTTTACTTTACTCAACCTTTGGTAGTACTGACTGAATTCGTGAATATCTTCTATCTATTGGATGTGACAAGCTCTTATCACACACACTTAAGGCCACCCATCCAGCTCCAGGGAGAGAATACCATGCTGATGTATCTTGGTCATCCATCATTGCCTACAAAATTCAGGCCTAATGAGGGCCTCAAATGGAATTCCAACACTCTTCATATTCAATTTTCTTAGATGTCTAGATGACTTGCCAGGAAATGTTAAATTGAGCAGAGATAACTGCAACATATTTGCATTCTTAATTCAGTACTTAGCAATTTTAAAGCAAATTTGCAAGTGGCTAAAGTAAATGTCTTTGTCAAATCGTAATAATTTGAAGAGAGTGTGCATTGAAACGTTTCCTCAAAATATAGGATGTGCTCAAAGTACAAGTAGGAATGCTTCTGCAAAGCCAAGCAATTGAAAAGCTCAAGTCAGACAAGCCTCGGAGTAACATAACCACAGAAGCAGGACAAATCATCAGCCTTGCTTCCCTCCCCTCCCAAAGCTGATAAACAATCCACTTTCACATTGACAGACTCCTGGCAACCTGTACCATGCCAGATTGCTTTTATTGCTCACTCCACACCTTCACTTTGACAGAAGGTTTGCAATCTCACAGCAGGCTTACTTCAGTAATCAGTTGCAATCTGATGGTATTCTTAGAACAGCTACTGCAGCAAATATTGGAATTGAGATTTACCAAACACACATTCACAACAAATACAGAAGAATATGCACAAACCGAAATGCCCTTGCTGCAAATGGGACATATGTAAACATTTACAGAAGTTAGGGCCAGATAAACAGCAGGCATTTGTCCTCAGTGTTTTTACACAATGTTGCTCCTGTTGTCCCTCTCAATTACTGTTGCTCTATGCATGCTTGCCCCTTTGTTCATTTCCCCTCCATCACCACCTTCTCCATATTCTGAACTGGTTTAATTATTCCCCGCCTAATCCTCTTGACCCAAATACTATACTTTGTCTTGACATCTTGTATGTGACACCATGGGACATTAATTAACATATATTCAGCTGTCCACACTGCAGTAGGACCATGGCCAAAGATATGTAATCTTGCCTATTAATGTTAATGAGCCTAAAAAAAATAGGGCAGCATGGTTGCTCAGTGGTTAGCACTGCAGCCTCACAGTGCCAGGGACCCAGGTTCGATTCCAACCTTGGGTGACTGTCTGTGTGGAGTTTGCACATTTTCCCCGTGTCTGCATGGGTTTCCTCTGGGTACTCCGGTTTCCTCCGACAATCCAAAGGTGTGCAGGTTAGGTGGTTTGGCTGTGCTGAATTGCCTATAGTGTTAGATGCATTAGTCAGAGGGAAAGGAGTCTGGGTGGGTTACTCTTCGGAGGGTCGGTGTGCACTTATTGGGCCAAATGGCCTGTTTCCACACTGTAGGGAATTTAATCTTCTTTTTTATTTGTTTTGTTGGTTTCTGGTTCAATGTTGATGGTGCAACATGCCTATTTTTGTGGTTGTTTAGAAATGGTTGTCCTGGTTCTCCTTGAGAGTAGAAGTCCTCATGGGTGACCTGCTGTAACCTTATGTGTGCCATCTGCTGCTAAATAGAAGGTTGTTTGATTATTCTTCTAAAATTGTTAAGCAGTAACAGCCCTGACTCAGGTCTGATAGTCAGTCAGTAAAACAATTACAGTTGCTGTGGTTTTGTTCGCCGAGCTGGAAGTTTTTGTTACAAACGTTTCGTCCCCTGTCTAGGTGACATCCTCAGTGCTTAGGAACCTCCAGTGAAGCGCTTCTGTGGTGTTTCCTCCGGCATTTATAGTGGCCTGTCCCTGCTGCTTCCGGTTGTCAGTTTCAGCTGTCCGCTGTGGTGGCCGGTATATTGGGTCCAGGTCGATGTGTTTGTTGATGGAGTTTGTGGATGAGTGCCATGCTTCTAGGAATTCCCTGGCTGTTCTTTGTTTGGCTTGCCCTATAATGGTAGTGTTGTCCCAGTCAAATTCATGTTGCT
This sequence comes from Chiloscyllium plagiosum, assembly GCF_004010195.1. Classification (NCBI taxonomy): domain Eukaryota; kingdom Metazoa; phylum Chordata; class Chondrichthyes; order Orectolobiformes; family Hemiscylliidae; genus Chiloscyllium; species Chiloscyllium plagiosum. The sequence goes on along the minus strand of NC_057720.1, from coordinate 69,042,500 downwards.
TGTCATCTGCGTGTGTGGCTACTAGGGATAGCTGGTCGTGTCGTTTTGTGGCTAGTTGATGTTCATGGATGCGGATCGTTAGCTGTCTTCCTGTTTGTCCTATATAGTGTTTTGTGCAGTCCTTGCATGGGATTTTGTGTAGTCCTTGCATGGGACTCTGTCTGCTCTATTAGTAAGCCAATCCTCTGGCCATGCTGATATACTATACTCAACACTGTGGGCTTTTTTCTTATCAAGTGGCCTAATGTGTAGTTTCAAATGCTATGAAAATCCAAATTATATGTACTCATCTCCTTTTGCTATCCTGCTTCTGTGTCTTCAACAAATTTTAAAGGAATAAAATGAAGGCATAATTTCCCACTCAAGAAGCTATGATTGATTATGTTATGACTTTTTAAATGCTTTGTTAATATACCCTTTATAATCGATTCCAACAATTCCCCAATAGCAGACATTAAATTAACTGGCCTCCAGTTACCTGTTTTTAGTTACCTTCACTTTTTGAATGGAGGTGTTACATTGGCAATTATTGAATCCTCTGGGTTTTTTTTCCAGAATCTGAGGAAGATTATGATCAGTGCATCCACTGTATTTGTGGTTACTTCATTTCAAGTTGTTCTATGCATTACATCAGATCCAAGGGACCTGTCAGCTTTTAATCCCATTAGCTTCCTTAGTATTTTTTCTCTCGTGATAATGATTACATTTATTTTCCCTTCCCCTTTTACCCTTAGACTTAGTATTTTTGGAATGCTGGTAGTGTCTCCTACCATGAAGACTGTTGCAATATATTTGTTCAATTCTTCTGTCATTCCCTGATTCCCTATTATTATTTTCCCAGTCTCATTCACTCAGAAATCCTGGCCCATTTAGGCTTCTATCTTGGTTTTTATAGAAGCTCTTGCTGTTCATCTTGATATTACTTGCAAGTTAAGTTTCATTTTTATTTTTTTCCTCTTTATTACTTTTTTTGTTGGTTTTTAAAACTTTTCCAATCCTGTGTTTTACCACTAATCTTTGCCATATTGTATGGTTTTATTTTTTCAATTTGATGCTTTCAACTTTGTTGGTTCACTATGGTTGGCTTATCCCCTTCCTAAAATCCTTGTTTCCCATAGTGATACACCTTCATTGTGAGTCATAAACTGTATTCATAAATGTCTCCCATTGCTCCACTTTTGCTGTTGAATCCTTTCTCAATCCATTCCAGTTAACTCTGGCCCCATTCCTTTGTAACTGCTCTTACTTAAACTTTGTACATTTGTTTCTGAATCCTAAACTAAATACCAAAATCTGACCTGTTATGGCCACTGCTTCCGAGGGGATCTTTTATTCTGATATTGTTTATTAAATTTGCCTCATTTCACATTACCGGATCCAAAAGTCTGAACATCTTGTTCTTGGACACGGTCTCGAATACTCTGTAGGAACTCTTCCTTTGTGGCTACCTCTGTCAATTTGACTTCCCAATCTCTTGATTAATGTGTTGCCTTTTTTATATGCCCTAATTATGTCCTGATGTGTTCTCTGTCCTGTCATATGCCTATTTTTAGGATCCAATGGGCTACTCCTGCCAATGTCTGTTTACCCTTATTATTACTTAGTTCTACCCATGTGGATCCTATATCTCCCTGTTCAAGATCAGCTCCTGTTATTGCAATTACTTCATCATCCATTAGCAAAACTACTCAGTCCCTCATTCCTTCCTGCCTGTCCTTTAGAAAATTCACTTACATCTTTTCACCAGGTCTCCATAATGGCTATAAGATCTTAATCTTTAATGAACCAGAGAGGCACTTTACAGGGTGTTAATGCAGCTTTCCTAGATAATCATAATGTGCAATAGTAAACAGGAAATTAATTAAATCTAGTTATGAAACTTTGTAAAAAGGCTTCCCCTGCTCCCCGTTAAGTTCATAATTAGTTTTATTATTCCTCATTGTATTTGATGGCAAAAAGGATTCAGATTATTAACTGTTGTCTCAGGAAAGTAATTCTGCAAAATTATCGTTCTGATAATTCATTTTAAATTGTATAGTCATACAATTAATTGTCTGAAATTTACTGGAGTGATTGTGAGTTGGAATTATTTCCTGTATATGTATCTGTCAGAGCTGACCTATGGATTGTTAGCCACTACAAAGGTATGGAATGAGAGTGTGTTTGTAACACATGAACATCATCCAAGGCTCAAGTTTGCACAAGGTTACTGCTCCAGAACCATTTTAACTATTTTCAGAAAATAAACATTCATATCTTACCAGTGATGGAATTTAAGTCAATGACTGCATTGATCTTTATAAAATAAATTGATCAAATGACTGTACAAATATGAAAGTTCCCAGTTCTTCTTTACATCTCCCAAGTGCATGAGACTTTTATTTCAACCTATCATTCATCTGGTAGTATTTTAAAAAGTCAATTTCTGTGAATGGATTGAGCATAGATCCAATAAGCGGAAGTGGGTACTGCAGATGCTGGAAATTAGAGTCACGATTAGAGTGGTGCTGGAAAAACACAGCTGGTCAGGCAGCATCCGAGGAGCAGGAAAATCGAAGTTTCGGGCAAAAGCCCTTCATCAGGAATGAGGTTGGGAGCCTCGGGGGTGGAGAGATAAATGGGAGAGGGCTGGGGAGAAGGTAGCTGAGAGTTCCTTAATAGGTGGATGGAGATGGGGGTAAAGGTGATAGGTCAGAGAGGATCAAAGGTGAGGAATGGTAGAAGAGTCAGAAAGGGCCCTCCATCTCTTTCCAGAGGAATTTTCCAAAAAGCAAGTACTTAACCACAAGGAGTAGTTGACAGATATAACATTTCATAATTTTAAGGAAAGTGTAGAAAAATATTTGAAATGACGTTCACCAGTCTGGGGGTGAAGACAAAGCAGTGTGATCAGACTTTGTTAGCGATAACAAAATACTGGCACTGACGTGATGGGAACTTGTTCTGTGCCATAAACCACTGTTTGGTCAGTTATCTCCCCCAGAAGAAAAAGGTACTTGGTTTAGGAAAAAGTGCAAAAAGGTATGATCTTCTAAGAGAGAACAGAACATGCTTTACTTCTCTGTATGCCATACTTGATTGGGAATGTTTGATGATGCTATTAAAAGTCAAACGGAATTAAACCCAGTTATAAAACTTCATGACAAGTTTTGTTTTCTTGTCAGCAATAATTGCTTTATTATCCCTGGTCTTATTCAGCCAGATTGACAAAATGAGCCAGATTGACGATTCCTATCTCAGGAATACTGATATATTTGAATTAGTTGTCTTTTTGACAGACAAAATGATCTGCAGTTTTTGATGATGAAATCGGTTGCTCTATTTTGAATAATGTGACAATCAACGGTCTGTTTTTACTGAACTCATGATGAATTGTGTTCCTGAGTTCTAATGTTTCTCATTGAGATGAACATTTTGTGCTGTGTGTGAACTTTTGTCTCGGATTATAAATTCTCACAGATTATCTGCCAGATATGCAAACAAGATTAATCCTCAACAAACCTGTGCTGAAACAGAGAAATATAGGAGAAGTAGTAATGCTGAAGTAATGCATATTTCGGATCAAATGGTTCATATGGGAAGACAGACAGCCAGCTATCCACACCAATGAAGACAAATTTTTAGAATCTGCTAAAGAGGTTTTCCATGCATGTACAAACATTTTTTGAACTGCAACTACTATAGAAAGCAATCTGCAAGTAATGCAAGCTGTCATATTAGTCATAAGACGTTCACTAAGATCTATTTGTTTAATTACTAAAGGAGAGATGTGCCCAAACAATTTATTTATAACCAAAGATATTAAATTTTTTCATCTCACCACAAAATCGTTCGAGTAAGTTGTCGTCATTCAACTCATTTTCTGTTCTTCCCTATTCTTGTTGTTCATGTAACATTTCTATCCTGCTCGGCAGTGCTACCAATGGCATCTTTGTGACTGTGTGTATTATCCCTCCTTGACCTCTCCAGACTGTTTGGCTTAATCCATCTTCATTCTCCATCTTTCAAGGATGATTTTTATGGCACTTTATTGGAGCTCAACTACTCCAATACTTGTTAGACTTTAAATCCATTCTCCATATTCTAACTCTTCAGAACCTGTGTTTAGCAGAACCTTAAGCAAACCTCATTACATTATTGCCAGTTGACCTCATTCAACTTCATTGGCTTTTTTCATCCAAATGACTGAATTCACAATCTTTGCTGTCATCTACATGTCCCTTCATGGCCTTGCCCCTTGCTATCTTAGCATCCTTCTGCAGTCCCAAACATTAGCATTTACCTATCACTTCATTTCCACCTTCTTTACATTAGCCTGTCTATCTATCCACTCCACTCTACCTTCAGCAGCAGACTTATGGCTCCAGACTGTGGAACCTTATACTCCAACCGTTATCTCTGTTGTTTCCTTTGGAGGGTTTCTGAAAATGTGCATTTTTGACTGTCTATTTGGTCATCTCTGATTTTTCCCACAAGAATACTATTTTTCAGGTTCACTTTTGTGAAGTTCTTTGGGTTAGTTTAAAGATATAACAACTTTCATTTATATTATCATTTAATTATAATACATCAATTAACCGTTTACAAGAATGTCACTTGAATATTGTTGAAAAAAGACACATTTTATTGAAACTTATCATCGTGCATTCATTAGGACAATTCACAAGAATACCTTGCAAGGAGAAACCATCATTTATACTGTGTGAGAGGAGAGTGCTGATTGGTTAGCAACGATACTCTGATTTGTTGAAGCATTACCATGGAGAATGCTCCAGTTAATGATGACTAAGTTAATTGCCAAACTTTGTTTAAATTTTAAACCAGGCAGTTTATTTGACTCTGATTGGGCAGGATATTGCCCTGAGAAATTAACCAATGAATGGCTGACACCTCTTTTGATCACTTGAAACCGGATCAGGGCATGTACATGTTATTTCTCTCTGCAAAGGGCACTATGTAGTAACATATGTTGCTTCCAGTACAAGGGCTCCACAGTATGAACCCATCTGACAATCCTAAATTAGCTGTCAGCAAAATGGTTTATACACTCAGGATTATTTGGCAAACGTTATGCAATCATGGAATCGCATCTAATGTTCAACACTGCATTGTGAGTTTTGCAAGCACAAGCTGACTGTCAGTAGATTGTTTGTTGAAAATAGCCAAAGAAAAATTTTGTTTGATACAATCTGCCTGTCTTTGGCATGTCCAGCCTACATACCTGGTGTTATACCAGCACTGAAATTTAGGTACCACTTTACTCATTTGTATGATAGGCAGAATGGGGCAATGCCATCAAGCCCAAAAGACATTTCATTGCAAAATATATGGATGTGTTTTGTATTACCAATTTTCTTTTATAGAAGAAATTGTTCAGTCTTTTATTCTTTCTTTTTCTTTCTTTGCAGAATAACTACCTAGTATTTATGGCAGAGTTGTTCTGGTGGTTTGAAGTGGTGAAGCCCTCTTTTGTGCAACCTAGACTGCTGCCTCAAGTTGAAGGTACATGCTTGAAATTTGCATGCGTCATGTAGTGTTGTGCCTGTGATGTTGATTAACTCTGTGTATATAGCATTAAAGCTTTCGGATAGTTTTGTGATGTAGAAGACGTCCACTGTTGAGGCTTTCTTTCTCCCAATTAAAAGATCACATGTTCAGTCCGTCTTCATCTTTTGATCCAGATCCATTTCCCACTTTTTGGCCTACCACTGAGTTGTCTTTGTGATGGCTGTGGTGAAGTTCTCTGTCTAGACCATGACACCTTCCCAGCTAAAGCAAGGTAGCTGGAGCTGAGACAAGTGGGCTAAGATTTTTATGTGCGAAACATGTTAAGGAATGAGGAATGTTAAATTGAAGCTGTCACGCTGGCAGAATAAATAAAAAGGGGAAGCTAGAAGTTACTTTGGAGAATGATACTAGGAATTAAATGATCTCTTTAAAAAAATGATACTAGGAATAAATATACTCTGATTATTGTTATTCAAATACATTGCAATTTTGAAAGAAATATTTTAATGTCACTGCATGGTTTCTTCAAAAATTCAAAATTGTGGTAAATTGCATTTGATCTGATTCAGTGTTTTTGCTTCCTCGTGGTATTAAATGGTAGTTTTGTATTTCTGAAAATATTAAATGTCCAACTTTACCCACAGTTGAACCGCTCCATCCAATAAGGAATGTCCCTGCTGCTTTCCCAATTTCAAATGCTACCAGGAAAAGTTTCACAGATGCTTCTCCCAACACTGATTTTGGATGCGGGTAGGTATTTTGGTAATACATTTCAGAACATATTCCAAGCAAAGTAAATGATTTCCAAGTTATATGTATACAGTTTTTCAGCATTGACTTGGATTAGTTTGGTAAATGTTACACTCAGTTGATGTGTATATGAGGCAGTTGAATCGTTAGGTGATGTAGCCTGATTAGATAATCTTCAAGCTGATATTCGGATTAGACTCTGCCTTGCTTTCGTCAAAGTCTTAAATGAATACTTTTCTTCTGATTCACAGAGGAGAAAGACTTTGTAGCTGGGGATTTCAGTTGGGGTGGAGAGATTAGACAACTTGTAAGGATTAATAAGGAGGAAGTATTAGATGTTTTAAGAGCGAAATAGGTGCATAAATCCTGAGGGCCTGATGAGATATATCCCAGGCTGCTGTGGGAGGCAAGGGAGGAGATTGCTGGGACATTGGCAGATATATTTAATACTTCATTGGCCACAGGTAAAGTGCCAGATGAGTGGAGGAAGCTAAAGTGGTTCCTTTGTTTAAGGTGAGGAGCAGTGGTTTCCAGGAGACCAGAGGGAAAACTAATTTCATCCAGGGGATGATAGGTATATGGAATGTGCTGCCCGAGAGGGTTGTGAAGGCAGTACTCTTGCAAGATTAAAGAAGCATCTAGATGAGTACTTAAAATGCCAGAACATTGTGGTCTATGGATCAAGTGCATGTAAATGGAATGAGTGTAGTTTGTGTTTGTAGGTCGGCAAAGACGTGGTGGCTGAAGGGTCTGTTTATGTGCTGTATGTCAATGAAAATGCTTGGTTTTAAGAATGAATTATTAGGAATGGATAATTATTCAACCTCTCATTATTGATTCCTTAATTCTTATGATGCCCATTTCTTTAATGTTTTCTGTTGGGAAGTTAGAAAATCAGATAATGAATTAATAGCAACTTTTTACATCATCTTAATAGTTAGAGGAGATATAGTTACAGAACGGGTACATATGACAGGTTTTAAAAGTGTGTTGAAGAGGGTGGGGATGGTCGTAGGGGGGAAGGTAGCTGGGAAGGTGATAGATGCAGGTTGGCGAAGGGATATTTTGAAAGTTCAGAGGAGGGGATAGAGTGGATAAGTGGGAAGGAAGATGGATAGGTAGGACAATTCAAGAGGGAAATGTTGATATGAAAGGTTGGAGCTGGGATGAGGTTTGGGTGAGCAAATGAGGAAATTAATGAAATCAACATTGATGCTGTGTGGTCTTTTTTTTAATAATTACAGTCCATCACGTCTTTTTGAGGGACACTATGCTCACTCACGACAGAAAAAGATTTACTGTTTTATGCAACAAAATGTAAAGTGTAAAGACTATTTTGTGAGTTTCCTATGAATAGTGAACTAGAAATATTATTTCTATTTATACAATTTTTGCTTTCATTTCAGCAAAGTGAGTCCAACATTTTTGCCATCACAGCCACTCCTGCCCCTGCGACATACTCAGCACCGTCCTCATACATCTGACTCAGGTATAAATATCCCTTACATTATTTTGTGACATAAAGTTTGAATTTTAAAAAGGTTGATTAAATTCTCGCTTCCATCTGAAATTGATTTCACAAACCTCCATATCCCGTGTTTCAGCAAATGTGATGTGGTTAGATCATTGAAAAAAGGAGAAAGTGAGGACTGCAGATGCTGGAGATCAGAGCTTAAAAATGTGTTGCTGGAAAAGCGCAGCAGGTCAGGCAGCATCAAAGGAGAATCGATGTTTCGGGCATAAACCCTTCTTCAGGAAGAAGGGCTTATGCCCGAAAAGTCGATTATCCTGCTCCTTTGATGCTGCCTGACCTGCTGCGCTTTTCCAGCAACACATTTTTAAGCTTAGATTATTGAAAGCAGAGATCAGATCAATAAGAGTGACACTTGGCTTTTAAATAAAACTCTTTAATGCAAACTTGTCTGTAATCTTAAGACTTGGGATTTTAATTTTCCAGTGTCCTTTCATTTTGGTGACAGAATAACGTACGAAAGTACCTGAGGTCCAAGTATCGTTTTAGTAAAGTCTTCAGATCGCATTAGGAAAAGAAGTTGAAACATGTTATATTTTTCTGGCAGATTAGTATTAGAACTTAAGAACATAAAACTAGGAGCAAGTGTAGGCATCAGTCCATGGAGCCTGTTCTGCCATTTAATATGACCATGGCTAATCTCATCTCGGCCTCGACTCCCCATTTTCCTACCCATTCTCTGTAATCCTTCAACCCGTTACTCATTAAGAATCTGTCTACTCCTTAAATTTATTCAAGGTCCCAGCATCCACTACACTCTGGAATAGTGAATTCCACAGATTCACGATCCTTTCAGAGTAATTTCTCCTCATCTCTGTTTTAAATCTGCTGTACTTTATCCTAAATCTGATATCTCGTCCTAGGTTATTCCATATGAGGACATCCTCTCTACATCTACAGTACTTAGTCAATCTTTAGCATCTTGAACATTTCCACTAGATCTCGTCTCATTCTTCTAAATTCTGGAGAGTACAGGCCTAACCTGCTCAATCTCTCTTCATAAAACATGCTCCTTATCTCTGGATTTAATCTAGCAAACCTCCTCTGAACTGCCTTCAATGCCCACTATGTTCCTCCTCAAGTGAGGGAACTGAAATTGTACACAGTAACCCGGGTGCAGTCTCACCAATGCCTTGAACAGTTTCAGTAAACTTCACTACTGGTATTCCTTTAGTAATAAATGCAAACCAATCTGAATTAACTAAATCACAGTTGTAGGCTAAATAAATAAACTGTGAAGAAGCAATTTTCATTTAATTTGTATTATCATGTGAGGGTTTTACATCTATCTTTTACTAAAAGCGTTGTTTTGTGATGTATATTTTCTGTCTGCAATCCTCACTTTAATTGGTTATGTTTAAATACTGAAATTGATCTTAATAATTATCACCCTGTAAATGTTTGTAATTGTCATTGGACAGTCTTCCTAACACTAAAAGCACTGCTGCATCCTATGTCCATCTCTCTTCATGTATTGCTACCTATGAAACTCTGGTTACTAAGATTTCTAGGACTAACCAACAACTATCTTTTCTACTACTCTATGTCCCACCGTGGACTTGCCTACTCCACACTCCTTTCCTTCAATACCTGCTGTGATGCCTTAAATCACTTTTACTTTACTTTTTACAGGCCATACGAGAAAGGTGTTAAACCGACTCATCTAAATTCCTTGGCACGTGGGCTTCTGTCTTTTCTAGCATTTTTCAAGTTTGTTCAATTGTTGCTGTTCTGTTTGTTAAGCTTTCTTTTATCTTTCTACTTAGTCATAATAGAACTAAAAATCTATAGCTTTTTCAATGGCCTACTTATTGGAGGTCAGTGAATTCAGTTGGCTGGATTGCTGGTTTGTGATGTAGTATGATATCAAGAGTATTGGGTTCAATTCCTGAATCAGCTGTAGTCACCATGAAGGAATCTCGTTCTCAACCTCTCCCCTTGCCTGAGGCATGGTGACACCATCTGGTTAAGCCACCACCAGTTATCTTTCTGTAATGAGAGAGCTGCCCTATGGTGACTTTATACTTTTTCAAAAATAAAAAAAAGTTGGTCCATCTCTTGCCCATTGAGTTCAGAGTTTTGTGTACAAAAGAACAAAGAACAATACAGACCAGCAACAAGCCCTTTGGCCTTCCAAGCCTGCACTGACACATTTTGCCCTTCCATACTAAAACTGTCTTCACTTACAAGATCCATATCCCTCTATTCCCTTCCAATTAATGTATTCGCCCAGATGCTTCTTGAATGGCTGCTTGCTATGTCTGCTTCTGCCACCTCCTCTGGCAGCATGCTTCAGGCACTTACCACCTTTGAGTGAAAAACTTGCCTTGCACCTCTCTTCTCAAGTCTCTCCTCAACCTCCTGTGTTCCAGTGAAAACAAACCCACTCCATACAACTTTTCTTCACAGCTAAAATCCCCATACCAGTCAACATCCTGGTAAACCTTTTCAGTACCCTCTCCAAAGCATCCACATCCTTCTGGTAGTGTGGTAATCAGAACTGTACACAATATTCCAACTGAAGTCCTATAAAACTACAGTATAATTTGTCTAACCTCATACTCAATGCCCCTTCCAATGAGGGCAAGCATGTGATCGGCTGTTTTTATTACCTTAGCTACCTGCGCGCTCACCTTCAGTGATCTGTGGACCTGCACACCCAGATCCCTCTGCATATCAATATTCCTAAGGGTTTTACCAGTCACTATATAATTTCCACCTGTTCCTGACCTTCAAAAGTGCATCACCTCACATTTGTTTGGATTACACACCATCTGCTGTTTTTCTGCCCATGTGTCCAACTGATCTAATCCTGCTGTATCCTCTGACAATCCTCCTCACTAACACAACTCACCAATCTTTACATTGTCCGCAAACTTACTAAGTAGACCAGCTCCATTTTCCTCCAAATCATTTATGTAGACCACAAATAGCAGCGGTCCCAGCATTGATCCCTGTGGAACACCACTAGTCACAACCCTCCATTCCAAAGAGCATCCTTCCATAGCTACTCTGTCCCCTATGACTAAGCCAGTTCAGTATCCATCTTGCCAGCTCACCTCTGATACCACTTGACTTCACCTTTTGTACCAGTCTGCCAGGAGGGGCCTTGTCAAAGTCATTACTGAAGTCCATGTAGACGACAACTGCTTTTCCCTCATCGATCATCTTCTTCACCTCCTCAAAAAAAACTTGATCAAGTTAGTGAGGCATGACCTCCTCTGCACAAAACCATGCTGTTTATCACCAATAAATCCATTTGCTTCTACATACTTAATGATCTTGTCCATGAGAATCTTTTCTAATAATTTCCCTGCCACTGACAGGTGGCTCTCAGATCTATAATTTCCTGGATTATCCCTGCGACCCGACTTAAACAATGGGACAATGTTTGCTCTTCTCCAGTCCTCTGGGACCTCACCTGTGGCCAAAGAGGAAACTAAGATGTCTGCCAATGCTCCAGATGTTATTTCTCTTGCCTCCCTCAATATTCTGGAATAGATTCCATTGGGACCCAGGGACTTATCTACTTTTAATACTTTTTAAGACACACAACACCTCTTCCTTATTTATAGCAACTTGGCTTAGAAATTTGACACTCCCTTCCCTGAGATCATCCTACACCAGTTCCTTCTCTTTGTTTTTGTTTTTGTTTTTGTTTTTGTTTTGGACCTCACCTGCTACTTCTGGCTCCACACAGATTCCCTCCTTTGTTGTTGAGTGGGTCAACCCTTTCCCTGGCTACCCTCTTTCTTTTTATATATGTATCAAAAGCCTTGGGATTCTCATTATTATTATTAAATATAATGTTAATGCTAAATAACATTGTTATATAATGTTAAATAACTTTGTTGGAAACAACAAATGAAATGATTCCTGAGTATTAAAGTTATTCTCCCCACTAGTGATCCCTCAACAATCCATTATTGCTAATATAAAATAAATGTTACTGCTTATTTCCATCTTTGATAGAATTATATTAAGTATATCCCAACCTCTATCTTACAATTGGTATTTTTGCTGCATGTCTCTCACTTACTTCTCTTATTTCATATCCCATCCTTTTAATCTTATATTTTTACTGATGTCTTCATTCTCTTTGTGTAACATTCAGTTTGCTATATATGTCGTTCTTCTGTGTCCTATATCAATTTTTATTTCCCCATCAATAATTTTCACTGTGCATTACTATCTCCACCATCCCATTCTCCACCCTTTAATAGCCAGTTAATGCAATTATCATCAGTATTATGTTCAGTACACAATGTTGCCACACTTTGTTATGGATGCAAATCCAACCTTGAGGTTGGGTATTTCGAATCTTGAATGCAACTGATGAATAAGCATTGTGTGATTTGTACCATTTTTTAACAAACAAGACAGAGAATTATATTAATTTTTTTTCAAAATCACATCCATTTTAAAGATTGCAATCACAGTTGAAGCTCTGCTTTTTGCACTCTTAACTGAAGTTCCTCAACTTGTAAGATGTAAGGCATGTATCTTAAAGCCCATGTAAAGCACTGACAATCATTGAATTTACAGAGCGATCTGACAGCACCAGATGTAAACCCGTGCCAGACATATAGTTTGAATCATAGCTTCATAAATTTTGTCAATTTTGGTTATAAGAATAGGAGGAAGCCACTCAATCCATGGAGTCTGAGTCATAATTTCATTACAGAAAGCTGAACTACATTCCATTTACTTGCTTTTTGCTCCTAATGCTCTTACTTGTCAGTCTTTGAAAATGTAAAATCACTCTGTATCCATGGTCCTTTGAGGAAGCAAACCCTAAATTTCCATTACTTCCTGATACCCCTCATAAATTGCTAGATCTAATTTGACATTATGACCTCTTGTTTTGGATTCTCCATCAAAGGACGTAGGTTAGCATTAACAGAGAAAGTATCAAATCTATTAACAATATAATTCGATTCAGATCAGCTATTAACCAGTTTAAATGCGACAAAATACAAGTCCATTTGATGTATACAATCCTCATTCAATTCGTTAAGCCCTGGTAACATTCTGCATTGATGTTCAGTCACTGAACTGACTCATACCTGTGGTTCAGTGTCTGAAGAGAGCCCTTCCTGAAGAAGGGCTTATGCCAGAAACGTCGATTCTCCTGTTCCTTGGACGCTGCCTGACCTGCTGCACTTTTCCAGCAACACATTTTCAGTTCAGTGTCTGAAGCCAAATGCAGTACTCCATATTCAAGTTCTGTACAACTGAAGCATAATTTCTTCACTTTTGAGTTCCTGTTTTAAATTTTACTACTGTATACAGGTGTTCATAAAGGTGAAAGTACATGCATTCATACAATGCCTTTAGCATAGATGTGCTTCAGAAGTTTTAAAAAAAAATTGGAAATCGTGCTAAAGAAAGATATAAGTAGGGATGATCAAATGCGATCAGCAACGTGAATTCTGTTGACAAATACATATATAAACTAAATGTTACAATTTGAAGGAGAGTTCAAGAATAGACACTCAGGACAGTTTTTTTTAAATTAATTAAAGGTTGCTGGACAAGATGAGAGAACTACATTTTTGAAAATAGTACCATATGGGATCCATGGCTTTATTAACAGAGGAATAGAGTACAAAGGCAATAATATTATGCTGAATCTTCTTCAAATCACTGACAAAGTCTCAGCTGGAATATTATGCACATTTCTGGACATGTAGGAAGGAGAGGGTGCAGAAAAAATTTGCTTTCATGCTGCCATGGGTGAGAGCTTCAGTTGTATAGATAGCCAGGGCTGGGACTAATTTAAAGCTTTTCCGAAGAGCAGATACATATCACTGTCAATTGTTTGTATTCACTCACGGAATGTGGGCAATGTTGGCTGGGCCAGTTTTTATCGGCCATTTCTAATTGCATTGAGAAGGTGGTGGTGAACTGTTACTTTGAACTGCTGAAGTCTATTTGATCTATTTCTGTGGTGTACAGTCTCTGGTTTCTTGTTGTAAGAGGTGAAGAGACACAGGGGTTTAAGGAGAAACTCTTAACCACAGATGATGGTATGACCAAGCATGATGAGGGAAGCTGCATGAAACCAAAGTTGGAACGTCAATATTCTGCGGTCTTGTCAAGATATTGATCAAGGAAGAGACCAGCGATTAAAAAGAAGTTGGCATAAAGATGAAAACTTCCAAAAGGAGGCAGTGAGGAAATGGATGACAAGAAGATCTCTTTTTGTGCCAAGTTAAGCTGAGCTGGGTGGAAGAAGGGGCATTAAACTACAGCTGTTTGGACTCTTGAAAAAGAAAAGCCAGGCTATCTGCCCTGATGGCTGATCCCAGTTATGCATGAGGGGACGGTGGTGCTGTGGTAGTTTGGCGCAACAACCTGTACACTGCTGAAGCCAGGTGCCAACTTGCAGACACCTCCTCCTAGTGACCTGGTGACCACAACCTCCCCTTCCACCACCAAATTATCATCTCCCAGACCATCCACAACCTCATCACCCCAGGGGACCTCCCATCCACAGCCTGTAACCTCAAAGACTGGGAACCCCACACTGCCCAGTTCTACCTTTTTACCCAAAATTCACAAACCTGACTGCCCCGGTTGACCCACCATCTCAGCCTAGTCCTGCCCCACCAAACTTATCTCTGCATACCTTGACACTATCCTGTATCCCTTGGTCCAGGATCTCCCCACATATGTTCGGGATACCACCCACGCCCTCCACCACCTCTGTGACTTTTGTTTCCCTGGCCCTCGATGTCTCATCTTCACCATGGACATCCAGTCTTTCCGCCATAATGAAGGCCTCCAAGCCCTCTGTTTCATTCTCTCATGTCGACCCCACCAGTACCCTTCCACTGACCCGCCCATTTGATTGGCTGAACTGGTCCTCACCCTCAACAATTTCTCCTTTGAATCCTCCCACTTCCTCCAGACAAAAGGGGTAGCGATGGGCACCTGCATGGGCCCCAATTATGCATGTCTCTTTGTTGGGTATGTGGAACAGTCCGTCCCCTGCAGCTACACTGGCACCATTTCCCATCTTTTCTTCCGCTACATGAAAGACTGTATTGGCGCCACCTCATGCTCCTGTGAGAAAGTTGCACAGTTCATCAACGTCGCCAACACTTTCCACCATCACCTCAAATTCACCTGGACCATCTCGGACACCTCGCTCCCTGTCCTGGACTTCTCCATCTCCATTTAGAGTCATGGAGTCATAGAAATGTACAGCATGGAAACAGACCCTTTGGTCCAACCCGTCCATGCCGACCAGATATCCCAACCCAATCTAGTCCCACCTGCCAGCACCCGGCCCATATCCCTCCAAACCCTTCCTATTCATATACCCATCTAAATGCCTCTTAAATATTGCAATTGTACCAACCT
>NC_057720.1:69025720-69027039 GCF_004010195.1 Chiloscyllium plagiosum | reverse complement strand
CTAGGACCTTACCATTAAGTGTATTAGTCCTGCTAAGATTTGCTTTCCCAAAATGCAGCACCTCGCATTTATCTGAATTAAACTCCATCTGCCACTTCTCAGCCCATTGGCCCATCTGGTCCAGATCCTGTTCTAATCTGAGGTAACCGTCTCCGCTGTCCACTACACCTCCAATTTTGGTGTCATCTACAAACTTACTAACTGTACCTATTACACTCACCTCAAAATCATTTAAGTAAATGACAAAAAGTAGAGGGTCCAGCACCGATTCTTGTAGTACTCCACTGGTCACAGGCATCCAGTCTGAAAAACAACCCTCCACCACCACCCTCGGTCTTCTACCTTTGAGCCAGTTCTGTATCCAAATGGCTAGTTCTCCCTGTATTCCTTGCTAATCAGTCTCCCATGGGGAACCTTGTCGAACGCCTTACTGAAGATCACTGCTCTGCCCTCATCAATCTTCATGTTACTTCTTCAAAAAACTCAATCAAGTTTGTGAGACATGATTTCCCACGCACAAAGCCATGTTGACTATCCCGAATCAGTCCTTGCCTTTCCAAATACATGTACATCCTGTCCCTCAGGATTCCCACCAACAACTTTCCCACCACTGAGGTCAGGCTCATCGGTCTATAGTTCCCTGGCTTGTCTTTACCGCCCTTCTTAAACAGTGGCACCACGTTTGCCAACCTCCAGTCGTCCGGCACCTCACCTGTGACTATTGATAATACAAATATCTCAGCAAGAGGCCCAGCAATCACTTCACTAGTTTCCACAGAGTTCTCGGACACACCTGATCAGGTCCTGGGGATTTATCCACTTTTAACCGTTTCAAGACATCCAGCACTTCCTCCTCTGTAATCTGGATATTTTGCAAGATGTCACCATCTACTTCCCTACAGTCTATATTTCCATATCCTTTTCCACAGTAAATACTGATGCAAAATATTCATTTTGTATCTTTCCCCATTTTCTGTAGCTCCACACAAAGGCCGACTTGCTGATCTTTGAGGGGCCCTATTCTCTCCCTAGTTACCCTTTTGTCCTTAATATATTTGTAAAAACCCTTTGAATTCTCCTTACTTCTATTTGTCAAAGCCATCTAATGTCCCCATTTTGCTCTCTTGATTTGCCTCTTAAGTATACTCCTACTTTCTTTGTACTCTTCTAAGGATTCACTCGATCTATTCTGTCTATACCTGACATATGCCTCCTTCTTTTTTCTTAACCAAACCCTCAATTTCTTTAGTCATCCAGCATTCCCTATACCTACCAGCCTTTCCTTTCACCCTGACAGGAATATACTTTCTCTGGATTCT
>NC_057720.1:68987138-69025277 GCF_004010195.1 Chiloscyllium plagiosum | reverse complement strand
CTATGATATCCCGGTCCCATGTTCCTAACCATGCCCTGAGTTCATCTGCCTTCCCTGTTAGGCCCCTTGCATTGAAATAAATGCAGTTTAATTTATTAGTCCTACCTTGTCCCTGCCTGCCCTGACTGTTTTGACTCACTTCTGTTCTCAGCTGTACCTGTCTCAGATCGATCTCTTTCCTCACTATCTTCCTGGGTCCCCCCCCCCCACCTTACTTGTTTAAATCCTCCCAAGCATTTCTAGCAAATCTCCCTGCCAGTATATTAGTCCCCTTCCAATTTAGGTGCATCCGTCCTTCTTATACAGGTCACTTCTACCCCAAAAGAGATTCCAATGATCCAAAAATGTGAATCCTTCTGCCATACACCAGCTCCTCAGCCATGCATTCATCTCCTCTATCCTCCTATTCCTGCCCTCACTAGCTCATAGCACTGGGAGTAATCCAGATATTACTACCCTTGAGGACTTCCTTTTTAAATTCCTGCCTAACTCAACATGGACATCTACTTCAAACTCACCGACTCCCACAGCTACCTGGACTACACCTCCTACCCTGCCTGTTGTAAAAACGCTATTCCTTACAATTCCTGTGCCTCCGCCGCATCTGCTCCCAGGAGGCCTAGTTCCACCATAGAACATCCCAGATGGCCGCCTCCTTCAAAGACCGCAATTTCCCCTGCCATGTGATCGACAATGCCCTCCAATGCCCTCCTCCACTTCCAGCACCTCTGCCTTTGAACCCTACCCCTCTAATTGCAACAAGGACAGAAACCCCGTGATCCTCACCTTCCACCCACCAACCTCCCAGATACAATGCATCATCTTCTGCAATTTCCACCACCAACAAACAGACCCCACCACCAGGGATATATTTCCCTTCCCACCCCTATCTGCGTTCTGCAAAGACCATTCCCCCTGCGACTCCCTTGTTAGGTTCACGGCCCCTACTAATCCACCCTCCAGTCCCGGCACCTTCCCTTGCCACCACAAGCAGTGCAAAGCCTGATCCCACATCTTCCTACTCACCTCCATCCAAAGCCCCACAGGATGCTTCCACATCTGACGTACACGCCATCTGCTGTGTCCAATGCTCTTGGTGTGGTCTCCTCTACAATGGGGAGTCAGGACGCTAACTTGCAAAATGTTTCAGAAAACATTTTGAGGACACATGCACTAAACAACTCCACCGTCCAGTGGCCGAACACTTTTACTCCCCCTCCCAGTCTGCCGAGGACATGCACATCCTGGGCCACCTCTACTGTCAAACTCTAGCCACCCGACGCCTGGAGAAAGAACACCTGAGCTTCTGCCTTGGGACTCTCCAACCACACAGGATCAATGTATTTTCACCTGTTTATTCATTTCGCACACCCCCCCTCCCCCCACCTAATCTGAGAGCCAACCTTCCAACTCTGTATCGCCCTCTTAAACTGTCCATCTTCCTTCCCACCTATTCACTCCACCCTTCTTTCCAACTGATCACCATCAACCCCCACCTCCAGCTATCTATCGCATTGCCAGCTTCCTGCCCCCCCACTCCCATTTATCTCTCAGGCCCCTTGGGCCACACCCTCATTTCTGATGAAGAGCTTAATCTCAAAACGTCGACTCTCCTGCTCCTCAGATGCTGCCTGAACCGGCTGTGCTTTTCCAGCACCACACATTTGACTCTGATCTCCAGTATCTGCAATCCTCACTTTCTCCACAGGGAGAACATGCAAACTCCACACAGACAATCACCCAAGGGTGGAATAGAACCCAAGTCCCTCGTGATGTGAGGGAGCAGTGCTAACCACTGAAATTTTCAGCATGAAAAAAATGAAAAGGCATTTTAAATTATTATATTGCAGGCAAAAATGCACTACATATTGCAACTCACCTGGAGTTCCCCTCTTGGTCAATTTTTTTAAAAAGTTGAAATTCTGATTTTTCCACAAAACCATTAATAGTTGGTAACTTATGAACAAAAAGAAATTGTATTATTTTTCTTAAAAAAGGGAACAACTTTACTTTGCTTGTGTTTAAATCTCTTGCATTTAAAATTAAACTATCCCATTATTCCATTAGGAATGCGTCGATCCACATCCATGTCTTATGTCGAGGGATATGCAGGAACCTGGCCTGAAAAGAAACCAAGGTTGGTGATACCATTTTAAAACCTTTTCAGGTTGAATTAAAATTCAAATGTAAGTGTAACTGCTCATTAGTTTTTCAATGTATTTGCAATTAATATTGGTTTCTAGTACAAATTAATCCTATTTTAGATATAAAGCAATAAGATTAAATATTAACAAAATGTATTTGATATTTTGATACATTTTTATTATCATAAACTCATTGTCCTATTTATTGTGCACCCTGTCATTGTATTAAGCTGTTGCATTTTGCTTTTTGGTTTGACGTGGAAGGAACATAAAATGCCATGGTCTATGAAGATTAAATTTATCAAGGAGAAAGAAGCAACTGTAGAATGAAACAGCATTAAAAATGGACGGAGGGATAGATCTAGTTAAGATATTCTGCAGTGCTAACATCACTTCCAGCCTTGTGGCACTCTATATCTTAAAATATATAAGAATTTTGTGCAATTCATATTTTAAGGCTAATTCTTATTGTTACTATTGAATCAATTTCTGAAGCCAATATTTTTCTCAGGAATTTGTTTAAATAAATGTTTATAAATCTGTTGCTAATACAGTTTTGTTTTCCTTTAAATAGAGCTTTTCCCCAAGCTGTTTCTTTCAATATTCCCTTCGATTCAGACAGCAATATCGACGCATCTACTACAAATAACCGGACAATAATTAGGTCAATCAGTAATGACAGTTTGATTTCAAACATCAACAATACTCCCAAACATTTAGTGAGAAATGAATCCTTGCAGCCAATAAATGGACAAAGCAATGGAATTGAAGAAGAGCATCTTTCTAATCACAGTTATGAAAGACCATCTAAAGGTTCCACGAGAAGGTCTGGTTCGTCAAATGATACTCTGAGGAGACCATCCTTGCGAGGTACGGTGTCAAATGGGCCAAAGGAAAATAGTTTAGATATCCCACCAAGCATTGAAGAAGCTCTGCAGATAATTCATGACGTGGACAAACTCTGCCCAGATCTTCAATCTGATCAAGTAGCTGATGGTTTTTTCTTACATATTAACAATGCCAGTGATGTCCCGGTAAAGCCCAAAATGAATCAAACAAGCAGCCTCGATTCCATTGCAGAGCTTAAAGGTGCTACAAGCCCTTTGACTGATAATACAGAGGTAGACACAGGGATTCATGTCCAATCTGAAGACATTCAAGAAACAATAGATGAAGACTTTTCCTTTAGAGATTACACAGTGAGTATGGATTCTGATATGGAAGACTCTTCTAAACCTCAAGACTCTGATCTAAGATGTGATGACAATAGTGATATGTTAACACCAGGCTCAAACTCATTGAATGCTGTATTGCAAGCTGGAAATAGCATCTCTCCAGGTTCTGCAATTAAAATGACTAGTTTTGCTGAACAAAAGTTCAAGAAGCTGAATGTCTCAGATGCCAGGTTGAGCAGTAGTAGTTCCCAAAAGACTACCCCAGAAAGTTCAGAGCTTAGTACTCCAGGCATGATTTCTAATAGTCGAATACCAGAGCTGAGTCCAAACAGACAAGTGAGAGATCCTGCACAATTGTTGGCATCTGAAGTGATTCAGCTTAAAATGAAACTAGAAGAAAAGCGACGAGCTATTGAAGCTCAGAAAAAGAAAGTTGAAGCTGCTTTTACAAGGCAAAGACAAAAAATGGGTAGGACGGCATTTTTGAATGTTGTGAAAAAGAAAAGTGATGGAAGCTCTCCATTAAATGAGGAACCTGGTGGTGATCATGGAGATGGATTGACACGTGAGAGGAAATTGTTGCAAACAGGGAGCATTGAGGAAAAAGATGAATTAACGCCCGAGATGATTGCAATTAATGGTAACACAGCAGATAGTGGTAAACGGGGCCTTCAATCCCCCACTTCTGCAGCCCAATCAGAAAAACAGGTTTCCTGGAATTTAAGCAACACTGCTGAAGAGACTTTAGGAGATGTTGATGTCATTGAGTATAATCGATTAATTGAAAAAATGAATACAGCTTTGCATGCACTGCAACAGGAGATGCAACGTTTGGCAAATCAGCAGGAATTAATAATGCAAATGAGGGAACAACAACAAGCATGGGTAATTTCTCCTCCTCAACCTTCACCACAAAAACAAATCCGAGAAGTCCGATCATCTTCAAGATCTACTGGATCATTATCCCCTTCCCTATCCTCTTCTGGTGAATCACCGCGCTCTACGCAACGATCTCCTCAGACTTCACACAGAAGATCTTCATATTCTCATGTTAAAAACTCAAAATCGAGACCAAATGAATTGAAGATAACGCCATTAAACCGTGTTCTCACTGCCCCACGTTCTGTTGATAGTCTTCCTCATCTTAGAAAGTTCTCTCCCAGCCAGTTCCAGACCAAATCATTTCTTTTTCTTGAAGATGACACACCTGATGATTCCTCAAAAGGAGGGGGTGTGAAATTAACTAATGAGGAATTGGAGCCTGAGGTGGAAGAGAATAAACAGATAAATGAAAAGCCCTTGGAAATGGAAAAAGTGGACCAGGTGCCACCTGTTGAACCAGAAGAGTCACCATTGCCCACAGTGTCCACAGAAAAGTCTGCTTCTCTTCTGGAGAGTCCTGTTAAAAAGAAATATCCTGTTGACCAGAACACAAAGGCAAGCTTAATTGAGGTTTCCCTTTCAGACCTAAAGCTTTCAGAGGAGGAAGTGGAAGTGGACGAGGCAAATGATGGTGACACTGAAAAGGAGCAGTTTGAAGAACAAAAGTTGTGTTGTGGATTTTTCTTTAAAGTAAGTGGCTTTTTATTTTCCTTTCTGGAATTGCAGAATAAGAGTTTTTAATAGTAACTACAAAATAAACGGGCACATATGCAAGAACATTGATGTATGTTACTAATTTTGTTGAAGCAGTGCCATTGGATTGCATAATGTTGTTCTCAATATGTTTGACAGTAAACTGTACTAACAAATAGTTGTCAGCCTTGGATTAGTGATCAGAATGGAGGCTGGATGGGGAGAGGCTCTCAAATTGGGCAATAATTGATCACTTAATAGCTTCAATGAATGAGAGCAAGAGGGGCTACACTGTCCCTCACCCTTAGCCTGTAAAATTGTGGAGAAGGGGTAGGCAAGACTGCAACATGCATAAATCTGCTGGTGGGCTGCTGCCATTGAACACCGAATGCAGCCGGGACTGTAGTATCCTGATCTCCAGCATCTGCAGTCCTCACTTTCTTATCATTGTTATAACCTTACTGAGAAGCCTCTTCCAAGGATGCTCACCTTGAAGTTCTCCTCCTCCCTCCACAAGACTCTCCTGCTACTCAGATGCTGCCTGACTTGCTATGCTTTTCCAGTGCCACATTTTTTAACTCTGTAGTATTGTGGAATTTATTGAGGAACGCTGTATATAGGAATAGCTACTAAGCTTGCCTCTGGTGGATTTGAAAAATCCTGTAGGACCATTCAACAAGGAGGGGAATTTTCCTGGTGTCTTGACAATTCACCAACAAGTAAAGCATTGCTGTTTCTAGGATCCTGATTTTTTGGAAATTAGCTGATACGCTTGCTACAATACAACAGTGACGACATGATAAAAATGTTACATCAGCTTTGTCATGTTCCAAAGTAAGCATTCCATGGAAAGTGTTGAATCGATGTTAAAAAAAATCTTCTAAGCTTTCCAATCTCCTGATAACTTTATGGGAAAGAGAATTTCAATGCAATGATTCTTAAACTGCTTCAAAAGTACTTGGTTTCTCCAAAATGTCCCCCTGGAAGAGTATAAATTTAAAACTCCTTAGTGGAAGTTTAATATGTTGAATATGTTTTGCAGGGAATTCAACATAGCAATAGATATATAAATATATCCCTCTGTATCATCTGAGCATTTACAGATAGGAACTCTGAGAATATGGCCTCTCTCTTGTCTAATATTTGTCTGTAATATTATTACATCTGATTAACTCCCCTCTGTCTCTACCCGTTCTCTTGTGTTCTCCTTCTCTCCTACTAATTCTGTGGTATTTGAAATTCCAGTCATTCTTTGCAGAGAATTGCAACTTGCATTGGCCCTTTATTTGCTATCCAGAAGTCCACAGGGGGAGATTGACTGCGAGCAGTTAACACCTTATTTTTTTGGGTACTTGAACTTGAAGTAACATGACTTAACAACATGCGATGAGTTTAGTTTATAAGCACCACCACACAAGCACAGCAACTGCAAACCATTCAATGTGTTCAATTGTGACAGACAGCAGTGTCATCCCAATTATTTCTGACGCTAACAGAGAGCTACATTATTGATAGTATGTTTATATTACAACCCTGTCATCTGTCCGTACCTGATCTTCTGTGACATTTGTGCAAACATTACCATGTACATTGTCGATCTTGTTATTTTGACATGAATTTTGTCCTCCAATCTTTAATTTTTTTGCATCTACATAACCACATTAGTAGTAATGATACTTTAGTCAAGAAGCATGTTCATAGCCAGAAACTTAATTACAGTGTGACTTGCAAAACAGCATTCACAAGTAATCAAATTAAAAGCATGGAAACAACTAACAAATAGGTCATAACAAAAATAAACAAAGTCAACAGATCACAAGGAAGTAGTGAACAGGTTATTAAAAGATGGGCTATTGAACTAAAATTATCTTATAATTATAAACTTCTACATGGTTTCCACATTACAGACACTGAAGCATGTACACATTTCATCACTTGAAGTACTTCTTTGAAGTTCTAACCCATGTAAGGACTAGGCTGTCATTGGTACCTATCTATTCTCCATCTTCTGGGGAAGAATTTGTTTGAACCTTTGAATTGCTTTGATTGCCCTGGACATGGTGGTGGTAACCAGTTTTGCAACTGAGCAGATTGTATAAGGGATTTTTCAAACTTCATGCAGATAGTAACTCTCCTTGTTTGTAAAGTTTATAAGAAAACAATGTAACGCCTCCTTTTGGAAGATAGGTTGTTCTGCTATAACATGCAAATTTGCTATAACACAGTTGACAATTTGGGGACACTGTTTCTAAAGTGCTAACTTTTAAAGCATGTATTGGTTATAACATGATTCCAGCCCCATTAGTTTAAATGGTGCTGCTATTATGCGATTTTCTTATAAAACAGGATTGCATGAGAACGGAATTACAGCATTATGACAGAACCGACTATATTGAATGGAAAATGGAAGTTGGACACAGCTGTATAGCAAAAGTTAAAGTTTTGTAAATTAAAAATCAAGTGGAAGTGTGCATTTTAGCTGCACTTTTCAGAGCAATGAGATTGTTACTTTGAGACAGCATGGTACTAGAAAGTTAAGGAAGAAACTGTCTAACGACAGTCCTCGGATTGGTCCAGTTGTAGTTACTGACCTGAGAGTGCAATGAACTCCAATGTCCAGAAGACTGCAAACAAGAACCATTTCTCAACATTTCTTTCTTGAGTGTAAATGACAAAAACTTAAATGAAAGAAACATTACTAGTAGCCTCTTTGGTTATGTAGCAAGAGATTGCAATATTCTGGCATCACGTTAGCAACTCTGAAGACTTGAGGCCCTTTTGTAGAATTGATGTTAACTCTGTCTGATTTTCTCCGCATGTTTCTCCAGCTTTATAACTAAATCATTTTGATGGGGATAGTAAGCCAGTGAGTGGCCATTCTCCTTTAGCAACTCTTAATTTCTCTTTTTCTAGAGTTGTGTAGAAATTGAGATTAGTATTAGAATGAGATATCCGATCAGTTGTACTTTTTGTAGATGTCTTCTTTTAGTGCAATTCCTTGCAGTTTTAAGTTATATATACATTGGTTTAGGTTTTATTTCTAATCAATTCCTAACTTGATTTGTTTTTTCAAGGATGATCAGAAAGCTGAAGAAATTGCTATGAAACGTGCAGCCCTCTTGGAAAAACGTATGAGGAGAGAGAAGGAAAAGCAGATTAGACGACAGCAACTGGAAGCAGAGATGGAAGAGAAGAAGGAAGAGGCCAGGTACAGAATGGTCAGAAATAGTTGTCCTGTATTGTAAACGGTCAGTTTTTTGCTGCATTACAGTTACATACAAGAGATATTAAGACGTGCAGCTATCCGAAGCTAACTTGAACCTCCTTGTCTGTAGAATTACATCTCATTCAGGTGAATGTGACTGCAGCTTCCACCAATATTATCATTTAAACCATTTAGAAGAATGTTGATTTATTATTGAAGTACCATGGTGTGTCTGCCTTGGCTCAATGGTAACACACTCATCTGAGTCAGAAGGCTTAAATCCTACACAGGATTTCACACAATTTTGACTGCCAATTTAGTGAAATTATCAAGGTTGCAACATTGTATGAATCAGAAAGTGGAGGCCTCTCTGCCCCTTGTGCAGCTGTAAAAGATTCCATGGAACTATTCTAAGGACAATGTGTTTTCCTGGTGTACTGGCCAATATTTAACCCTCAACCCAACGTGACTTCCAAAGAAAACAGATTACTTTAACTTGGTCTCATGGCTGTTTTGTAGTACATTGCAGTGTACAAGTTGGCTGCTGTGATTTCCTACATTACAAGAATGGCCAGACTTCAAAAATACT
The DNA here is from genome assembly GCF_004010195.1 of Chiloscyllium plagiosum. NCBI lineage: Eukaryota > Metazoa > Chordata > Chondrichthyes > Orectolobiformes > Hemiscylliidae > Chiloscyllium > Chiloscyllium plagiosum. The sequence goes on along the minus strand of NC_057720.1, from coordinate 69,016,589 downwards.
TTGCCTGTGACAAAAGTTGTGATGTCACCCAATTTTTTAAGACAATATGTAAATACAAGATTTTTTTTCTTGAATTTCCCACAGACTCAAAGCTGAAGAAGAGCGACAAAAGAAAGAAGATGAACGTTCGCGCAGAGAATTCATTAAACAGGAATACCTAAGAAAAAAGCAGTTAAAATTAATGAAAGACATGGATAGTGTGATAAAGCCTCGTCCCACCAGTCTGAAACTCAAAAAGGCTCGTCCAAAGTCTTTCCGAGAAGATGGATCAATCCCACCTGTCAGATCATCAGCAGGTAATCAAAATCATTCTGTTTTGAAGAGACTGTTTATTTGAAAAGACTACAGCCTTTTGCAATCATTTTGAGGATCTCTTAAACTTGAAATGTAGTCCAGGTTACTTAATTTTTTGTTACTAGATGAAACCGACCAATTTGGGAAGATGTTAGAGATGTAAACAAAAAATTGTAAATGCTGAAGATTTTAGATATGTTAAAACACAACTCCTTACAGCATCTGAAATAGAGAAGACTCTGACTATGGGTTTCTTGGCCAAAACGGTAACCTGTCTTTCCCTTATCGGTAGCTGACAGTTCATTACAGAAACCAACAAATATGGGTTTGAAGAAGTAAACCCTTTGACTTAACGGTTTTACTTTTGCTGTTTTTCAGTGTCCTGTCTATCTTTGGCATCATTGAACACGGCAGATGCTGACAGTGTACATTCAGGAAGAAAAACTCCCAGGTAATAACAATCACACCTGACACCTAAATTCTTTATTGTTGTTCACTGTTTTTTCATGTGATAAAAATGGAACAGTTTTAAATTATTCTGTTGAATTTAGATTTGCTATCTATGACCATGTCATTATGTGTCTTTGCATCAACATTTATTAATAACACTTCTGTAATGCACCTTGAGATGTTTTACCATGTTAAAGGTGCTATAGAAATGCAGTCCTCTTCAGCAAAGGGGAAGTTACACCCAAACAAATCTAGAGCCTTGAGTTACAGCGTTGAATTGAAATCTTAACACAGTCCCTGAGAAGAAGACATACTTTCATACATTTAGGATGAACAAATGATAAATATGATCTCTCACTTCCAAATATTAAATCTACCCTTACAATTTAGTCATATTCAGAGTTTGAAAGATGGTCTTGAAATAAGGTCCAGATAAATAGTCTTGTAATGTGGTGGATCATTATCAGCTATATGAACTGATGATGGAATGGGGTATGTAAATTGCTTAGACCTAAATACCATCTTTCTCATCATGTTTTATTGGATAAATATGCCGCTTCACCCATGAGTTCCATATAGAAAACTAACCAGTGGTTTGATTTAAATATTCCTTTAATGCAACCTAATGGTAGCACATATCGGTGACATTATTATGTTACTGTCGCAAAGAAGGAAAAATATGGAGTGTTGAATATATTTTGGGGAAAGTCTGTTAATTGACATTGGCATCTTTTCCAGTGACTACCCTCCCATTTAATCCCTGCTGTGATTTTCTGAATAGTGGGGGCAGTATCCCACTTACCCTTGTGCCAATAGAAACCCTTAAATGAACAGTGGGCACTTAAGAGGTCACTTCCTGTCTCCAGCACTATTTCACAGTGGACAGCCCAAGGTCCTTGATGGGTTTGAAACCAGACAGGTAACATTGTATGGCCTACAAGTAGGAAAGGCAAAGAGGGTGACTCCATTTTGGGCTCCCAGTTTCAAATGAAGGTGACCTTCCCATGGCTCCCCAATCCTTCCTCATTCCCCTTCCCCAAGACCTGGCAGCTGGCCATAGCAATACCTGAGCAACCCTCACTCTCCACTCTCCAACCCCCCCCCCCCCCACAGTTACTCTGCACCCAGCTCTGTCAGTGGACATTGAGGATGAAAGGAGTGGAGGGAGGGAGGGAGGGGTTCTTAAGTAATTAACATTCCAGCTCACTTTAATTTACTGCAGATCCATGGGATTGAAATGGATCAACAGAATGCATCTGGCCAAGCTACTGCTTGTTGGATGTGAAATCCAGCCCCTTGTTACATACGATTCAAAATAACATAGTGTCAACTGTCCCTCAGTAGCATATTTGTCCCTGGGTCAAATGATTGTGGATTTAACTTTGACTCCAGAGACTTGAGCACAAAAGACCAGGCTGACACTTCCGTGCAGTGTATGGGGAGGAGCTGCACCGTCAGAGATCCCATCCTTCAGATGGAATATTAAACTGAATTCCTGTCTATATTTCCATGTGGACATAAATAATTCTATGATCATATTTTGAAAGGTAGCTATCCCAGATGTCTGAACCAATACTTATCCCTTAATTCACATTAGTAAAATCCATTATCTGCTCATTATCACGTAAGGTTTGTAAGTGTTTTCTGTGTGTTATAGTCCATTATTTTTCTGTGTTTAAACAGGGACTCCTTCAAAAATGCATCATTAACAATAAAGCACTTATATAGACATTCTGACATTGTGAAAGGTACTGATTAAATGCACATTTTTACAGTATAATAAAACAAAGAATAAAGTGTCCAAAACAAAAGAATTTTAGTTTGCCAAATACAAATTATTACGTGGTATATTTAATCATTATATGAATCAGAATCATTATTCTGAACTAATTAAGGATCTTTCATTTCGCATTTTTTTTTAATGCACAGGACAGAATCAGTTGATGGATTTATGTCACCAAGTTGTTCTGTCAATCGCAATGGTGAGAAAGACTGGGAGAATGAATCAACAACTTCCTCAGTGGCTTCTGCAACAGAGTACACAGGTGATGTTTTCTAATATTCTGAAGTAATACGTTATAAATCATGTCTGTTGTTCCCTCTTTTTCCCCCTCAGAGACCACATTTACAGGTAGCCAGGGTGAATTTTTCATAAGATTACATAGAATATGCACCACAGAAACATGCCTTTCAGCTCAACTTGCTTATGCTGCTGTTTATTAGGATAAAGGTGAGGACTGGAAATGCTAGAGTTTAGAGTCGAAGAGTGTGGTGCTGGAAAAGTACAGGAGCAGGAGTGTTGATATTTCGAGCATAAGCTCTTCATCAGGAAGAATTCCTGTGCTTTTCCAGCACCACATTCTCCAATTATGCTGCTGTTTTATATTCTACATATGTCTGCTCTCATTCTACCCTTTTCTTAGCCTTGCAGCGTATATTTTTATTCCCTTTTCTCTCATCATCTTATCCAGTTTTCTCTTGCAAACTTCTAATCTATTTACCTCAATCACTTCATGTTTTAGCATGTGCCACATTTGAACTATTCTGTAGGCAAATATGTATCTCCTTACTCCGGTATCGGATTTATTAAGAATTATCTTGTATTTGCAATGCCTATTTTTAGATCTTCCTACAAATAGAAACAGTCTCTCAATATCATCATACGGAACCCATTCATTGATGTGAAGGCCTCCATCAAATCTCCACTTAATATTTTTTTAAAGAAGTCTCAACTTGTTCACTCTTTTCCAATGGCTCCCTTGCCAACAGCATTCTGTATATACTTACACGTAGTTGCTGTGGTTCAAGAAGGCAATTCATTACCACCTCAGGTAATTAGCCAAAATGCTGGCTGAGCCTGTGGTATCAATATCCTGTCAACAAACAAAATCAAATCAGAATAACTATCATCTATTCCTCCTCCCTTCATTCTACTTTATTTTAGACAACTTATTTCGGTTTCTTTATCCATTACTCCTCATGCTTACTTTGGGCTACTATGTGTGATGCCTGATCAAAATGTACTCAAGCCCTTTTTTTTTTTTTGAAGAGCGTTTATGTTCTGTTGGAATTGCAGAGCAGGCACCCTTGAACCAGGCTTTCGACCAGGTTTTGGAATGCAATGCCAAACAAAGATGTTCTGCAATTTCTTCACCTGATTTTCTAGTCTGCATGTAAGCTGTTAGAATTAATGGCCCTCTTTCCAGGTATGCCTGTACATCAATGTGCAAGGACAAGCCTGAGAATTTATTGCTTAGCTGCCTCCATAGATTAGTCAGTTTGCATCATGCTGTGATGCCATTTTCATTAAGCTAGCCGTTGCACTTGACCAGCTCAACTTTTGTAACAAGTTGCAAAATGAAATTTTAACTTGTTGTGAGGCCCAAGAAAATATTTGTCTTTTGCTGTTTGGAAAGAAGTCAGTTCACCTATACTTCCTAGTTGCACCAAAATCCAATTGCTGTATGTTTGGAGCTGACAGCCTTCTGGTGAGTGTCTAAAACCTTTGGGGCCCAAACATTCATTCAGGTAAGGTTTCCTAAAGGGGGTGCATTAAGCTTCTTTAATGGAAGTGATCCAGTGACAGCTGAAAAATGGGATGAGGGAGAAACCTTTTCTCTGGTGTAGTGTTAAAACACTGCTCTACGTCAATGGTGAATTGAATCAGAACTGGTGAGAAGTGCTGACAGATGAACTTTGCACTCATTAGTGACCCACCTTAGCTATGCAACTAATTTGTCCCCTGAATTTGGGAAAGGTTCTCTGCCTGCTGATTGGGAAAGGATTTTGCTTTGCTGTACTTAATCTGGTCCTTGTCCTTGAAATGGACCATTTTAACCCCATTCTGGATTAGTGGTGCTGGAAGAGCACAGCAGTTCAGGCAGCATCCAAGGAGCTGCGAAATCGATGTTTCGGGCAAAAGCCCTTCATTTTAACCCCATATTAACATCTTATATCTCTTCTATCACTTTTGTCAGTTATAATTTTGTATATATGAATCATGTGGAGTCATTGGATAATTAAACATTGGGCAGATGTAATGCTTCTTTATAACCTCATGCAGTAAAACATTCATCAACTGATGCAAGTAGATTAGAATAGACATGGTGTTTGTGGTTCTTTTGCATGTATATAATTATCAATAATTTATATACTTGCAGGACCAAAGTTATACAAGGAACCCAGTGCAAAATCTAACAAACATATAATTCAGAATGCAATCTCTCATTGCTGTTTAGCTGGAAAAGTCAATGAGAATCAGAAGAATAAAATACTCGCGGTAAGATATTGATTCCTGGTGTCATCTGTTATGTTGGAAAACTAATGCGTGTGTTAGAAACCAATGTCTGTAGCTATTAAAACATACAATTGAATGCAACAGTCTTCAAAACTGAGCTGTGTACCCTCGCCAGTCATAAATTTAAAGCCTTCAGTCATATATGGTTTGCTGCAGAATTAAGTGTATGATGAGTGGGAAGTATATGCTCATTGTTCCCTCTTCATGTCTTTTTTTAGAATGCACAAGTAACTACTTGAAGTCCACAGTGTTTTTCAAATTATTCCCCACACAGTAATTTCAAAGAGCTTGTGAGTGGACTGCACAGTTTTGCAGCTAAGAGGAAACATTGTATATACTATATATATATTTTTTAAATGGCACGCTTTATATTAAATCAGATCTTTTTATGTACAATGCCCTCGCATTGTAATAATTTGTTCACTTTATTTTTAAAAATATAAAAAAGCACAACAGCCCCCCCACCCCCACCAAACACCCCCGGCAAGTGTCACTGGTCTGACGCCATATGCTTCATCAGTGCGCCAATTGGTTTTACAGTTATACCGACATGAGATACTGCAGCTATGTTGCATTGTAGCACTGTTGTCAGTGCTGACTGAAGGGGTGTTGTGGTGCAGTGGTAATGCCTACCTCTGAAATAGGACACCAGGCTTGAGCCTCATCTGCTCCAAAGGTGTGTAATAACATCTCTGATCAGATTAATTGGCAAATACCTACTCTGCTGGTGGTGATCAACATAGAACATGGACTATATCCTTCTTGTGTGGATTGTTGGAAGTTCTGTGACTGTTTGTTCAGACAAATGTTTTTACTATATCTTAAAATAATCTTGTCATTTGGTTAAACATGACAAGATTATCACAGTTATGTTTTGTATATTTTTAGGAAATGGAGAATTCTGAAGCCAATAACTTTCTGATCCTTTTCCGGGATGCTGGTTGCCAATTCCGTTCACTCTATACCTACAGTCCAGAAACCGAAGAAATTACTAAATTAGCAGGAATAGGGCCTAAAAACATTGGAAAGAAAATGATTGAGGGACTCTACAAGTACAACTCTGACCGCAAGCAGTTTAGTCGCATTCCTGCCAAATCCTTATCTGCTTGCGTGGACGCAATTATCATCCATGGCTACCTGTGGCAGTATAAAAGACCCAACACACCCAAAAAACTCACTCCAACACGGTCGTAGTAAGGAGAGCCTAATGAAAACATTTAGTGGTCATTAAACAATTGCACTTCATCGTAACTGCCTAAGGAGAAGGGGTTTTCTAGTTGCTGAGAGCAATTCTTATGTTTGTAGATTTGATAATGTACCTAGTATGTACAACAAGTGAAAACTGGACACCAAACTCTGCTTTCATTATGCACAACTGGAATGTATGTGTTAAGAGGCATTGAAGGACATCACTATTGCAATAGGAGGTAAAACAATTAATTGTGAAGTGATTTTACCTTGCTCATGCTTGTAGTTTTCTATTTGCTAATTAATGTGACATCAATACCATAACTCATTGTTTGGTACACTGGAGCATCTGAATGTTACATACTTAAACTAGCAAGTAATATTTTTGCCTTAGTCACATTTTTCATGTTTTTACAACTGTCATAAGATTCTGTTTATGCTATATTTTAAAGGGTAGGTGTTTTATATACATTCAATGTTCCACAGTATTAGCCATATCTGCATAAAGGGGCTGATGATGGCTGACTAGTCAAAAAGGGTGCTATGGTAAAGTGATTTACTTTAACTAAAGCTACAGTCCTGGTACCATGATTTTCCAGACTATCTACTGGAAGCAGGTTTTGTACTAGTACTGTCAATTAACTCAAAAGAAACGTTTAGCTCAGTGTTCTAAGTACAGCATCATTGGCACGGTTGAGATGTTTTTAAACCTATTGGTAAGAAAATTTAATCTATGCTGGTAATCCTAGTGTTACAGCTGTGTACACTACTGATGTGTGCAACATAAACCTCACTAGTAAATTATCTTGCCTGTAATTTCTGCTGTTTAATTTGATGTTGTCTTAATAGGTACAGTGTGCCTTCACATCGAGAAAGAATAGTGATAGCAATCGTGTTGTGTTTGATGAGTGGATATAGAGACCAAATTCTGACACCATGTCAGTCGTAGCAAAACGAGACAACGAAACAAGGACGTTAATTGAAAACAGTTATGAAATTGGAAAGGAGCAAGATTTTTAAAATCATTTTAATTCTATGGTTAGATTAGTGATCCATATGTGTCTGTTTTGAGCAGCATGAAATTTAAGTAACTAGAAAAGTATAATTGACATTCCTTTCTTTTGAGGAGTCATTCCAATTGTGAATAAAGTGCAAGTTTATCTTTGTCAAGGTGCAGTGCTCCTGCTTTTAACATGTTGGAAAAATAAAGCTGTATTCAGACAATTTTACTACATTTGGTGTTCCAATTGAATTAGAGGCGACAAATTGAGGTTTCTGGGTGCACTGCATTCTGAATTGCTATCTCAGTGCTGTCTAAAATAAGTTTTACTTCTAAAAGCGCCTCAAGGGTATCCTAGAATGTGAATTTGGATAATCAGCATTAGGATGCTTTTTCTTTGTGTTTTTGCTGCACAGTGTGTTTGTCTATCGTTCCTGAATATTGAAAATCCAGTTACTTTCATTTGTTGACCAGATAGTACACCAGCTATCGTCCCTCCTATTTTTACCCATCCACCCCAAAAGAAAATTCACACATTGCATTGTATCACAAAAGCTTTATCAAATGAATTTTAATTCATTACCTATTATCACTGGAATATCCTTATTGAACCTTAGAATTTCCCTTTAGTTAATGAGATCATTGATCTCATTATCAAGTTGTTTTTTAGACCTACTATCTAGAAATTTCTAAAATTTGATAGGTTATAAATTCTGGTTTGAAGAACATTTTCACATGCTTTTATATTTCAGAATATGGAGTAACTTGTTATGAAGACTTGGGAGATTTTTTTTGTCTTTATCAATAGATTCATCTTCAGAATTCAAAACATTTATGCATTCTTGAACTGACTTAACTCTAACCACTTGCATATCCTCCTCATCTCTTCTTTCTATATCTCTCCCTTCTCATTCCTGCTTGCTCTTGTTCTTTTTAAATCCTCATGTTGTTCCTTTACATAGATCACTGGTGAGATCTTGTTTTGGTCTCTGTCAATGCATGGAGTCCCTTTCTCTAACATGACACTTACTGTCTTCCCGTTTCCTAATACAAGCTACCTCTCCCATGATGCATGATGTTACCCTCACCACCCAGCACCTTTTCTGTCCCTTGCATATTCATGACACCAGCTGTGTGTTTGTCTTTCCCATGTCACTCATTTTCCACTTCCCCATATACTTCAGTTCTTTCCCGTCAAATGCTCTGCTCCCAGTGTTTTCTTCATTAGTCTGACTCAGAATTACAAATGATGGTCCTATGCATAAGTTACCTTTGGCAAGCTTGTCTTGTGTAGCTTGCTATCATTCTTTGTGTCATGTCATCACTTTATCTTACATGATACATTACTTGGAGATGCCAGTGTTGGACTGGGGTGTACAAAGTTAAAAATCTCACAACACCAGCTTATAGTCCAACAGGTTTTTTGGAAGCATTAGCTTTCGGAGCACTGCTCCTTTATCAGATGGTTGTAGAGTACATGATCGTAAGACACAGAATTTATAGCAAACATTTATAGCAATAGCCACAATGTTTAGACTGATTCTAATCTTTAAAAAGTGGATTTACAGAATCTTACAGGGATTATGTGTGAGCATATGAGAGAGAGTCTGCGTCTGTAGAGTGTGTCGTCTCTCTCTATCTGTAGGAGTGTGTGTGTGTGTAGGAGTGTCTGTGCGTAGTGCAATGGGGTCACCTGTAGTGTGACATGAATCCAAGGTCCTGGTTGAGGCCATCCCCATAAGTACCCATGGGGATGGTCTCCACCAGGACCTTGGGTTCATGTCACACTACAGGTGACCCCATTGCACTACGCACAGACACTCCTACACACACACACACTCCTACAGATAGAGAGAGACGACACACTCTACAGACGCAGACTCTCTCTCATATGCTCACACATACACTCCCCCACACTCATGCACTCTCTCACAAACTTATACCCCTTTATACTCACATTCACTCTCTCGCGCGCGCACACACACACACACACACACTCAAATCCCCCCGCTACACACACAAACACAGGTTTATGGGGTGAATTTGTACTTGCAGAATTACATTTTGCTCAAAAACTGCATGAATCCATGTAAGATGCTGTGAATCCGGTTTTTAGATTAGAATCAGTCTGAACATTGTGGCACAGACAGTCTCAAAGGGCAGGGCACCTCACACCTTAAATGCTCTATCTGGGCTGACCCTGACACCAATTGTTAAAGTTCACTTGAGAATGTAACTTTAAAAAAGTTCTGCGATTTACATATGAAAGAACTGAAACCAATATGGTCGTTCTAAAAGATGAGAGACTTAACAAATAATCCAGATCTTTCAATATATAATTTCAGTTACAACACTGTAAACCTTTGCAATAAATTGTGTCTAACAATCTTATACTCCACAACCACCTGATGGAAGAGCAGCACTCCAAAAGCTAGTGCTTCCAAATAAACCTATTGGACTATAACCTGGTGTTGTCTGATTTTTAACATTACACATTACATTCTTGGTATTCAAAGTCTTACTGTGCTACTTGAATAAGTTATCTTCTGTTCACTCCCTTTTGTAAAAATGTTATTCTTTCATTACACAGGTCTTTCATGATTACTGCTATTGTACCTGAGCAGGAAACTGCTTACTTTTCGTTGCTTTTTCTGTATCATACTGGCACATGTCAACAACAGGGCAATATTGACTTAAAGTAGTTTTCAATATGTGTAGATCCAAGTACGTAGCTTCCCATCGCTTGAGCTTTGGAGCACCTGGAAAATGCTGCCTCCCTTCCGATCATACAATTTTTCACAATATGCACGATTTTCTTGTTTTTTTTTGTTTTGAACCTGTCATAGTTTCTGCCCTTTGCATTACATTCCTTCATATTTTTCATAGAATTCATAGAATAATTTCAGCAAAGGAGAACATTTAACCCATCGAATTCACAACAAGAGTAATTCAGCTAGTTGCGAATCCCTGTAACTGTGTCTTTTTTAGCTTCCGTATTTAACCAATTTATTTTTTGAAGCCATCCTGAGAGCTTTTTGTGATGCATGTTCAGGAATTTATTGCAGATCCTAACCATTTGCTATGTTAAAAAGAGGACTTTTTTCATGTCACGTTTTGTTCTTTTGCCAGTCACTTGAGGTCTGTGCCTCCTGGTTGTCAGCCCCTCCATCAAAGGAAATGGTTTCTCTACCTACTCAATCAAAACCTTGACGATTTGATGGAGCACCAAATTTCATCTGAACCTTTTCTAATAAAAATGACACTGCCTCACTAATGTATCCATGTAATTGAAGTCCCTCATTGCTGGAACTATCCTTGTAAATTTTTTCTACACAGTCCTGGGGCAGGATAGAAACCACAGCCCTCATGCCACGCTTGGTCCTCAATCTGAGCACTTTTTTGTTAAAAGAGGTCCAACAGATCCAGGGAATTCTTAGCAGCTTAGAATTTGGTATTTCTGACCAGTCCATTTTATTCAGAGTTTTATCTAATGTGATAATCAGGTCTGAGAGGTAACTGGTGTACTGTCATTTCTATGATTTACTGTTTCAAACTATTCATTTTAATAATTGGAAAGAAAACCTTTAAAAGTCTTAAGCTATTCTGCTTTATTTCTCTTTTTTATTTACTTTTGTCTTACATGGCCTAGATTTCTTTTGAGTCATGATTCTGCAGTTATTCTATCATTTAAAAATCATATCAGTAAATTTGGGCATTCTTTCAAAAAGCTGCTTTACCCCACTAACCAGGAAACTGAATATTATTAGTTTGAATGTTGTCAGTTGGTGTAAATGTGTTGGGCAGGCCACGGAGTGCTGAGTGGTGCTAATACAAGATAGCGATTACAGTATTTTAAAAATATGAAGAATTTGTTTCTAAAACTAACTTATTTGCTTGGTAGCCATTGTTGCAACACAATGAAGGGGGCCAACAGTTGATATTTTTAATTTATATTCAGTGTGATTTAGAACAATGTTTAGCAGAGTCTTGGGGTAGAATTTGATTCCTTCCTCCTGAAGGAGATAGTAGCAGGGAGGACTTCTAATCAGGCATGTGAATGACAGGTCAGGATTCCACCACCTCCCTGTCACTGCCATGTTTTAAGTACATGTCAATAAGACCTGTGGGCAAGCCTTTCCATCCTGCCATCAAGAGAGCACCTTACATGGGTGGTTAATGTAAGGGCCTAATCCCACCATTGCTAACATTCACCCTGAGCAGTCAGGGGACTTGCCATGCTGAAAGCTTGTAAGGAGGGTCTGTCATTCTCAGTGTCTGGACAAGAGATCCAGTATCTGGAAGTAGGGGCTGTGATCCCATCATCCAGTCTCCCCTACTGCCATTACCCACCTGTGACTGGGTCCATGGTGATCCTAAGCCTTAGATTAGGTGTAGTAACGTCAGCAGTCTCTGCATCCCTGGTGCCAAGTAACTCCCTACCAGCAGCTTTTGCTGGGTGGCCTTTCTGCTTCCTTGATCCACCATTCTCCAGTTAAGTGCCTCACATAACATACAATACTACAGACTTCCCACAAAGAAACAATACAGGACTCTTGATTGCTCCCTAATCAAAAGGCAAGAACCACATCACATCCATAAAATACCACTCTTCACTTCTGATAGTTTTGTTCTGATCCATTTTTAATCTGCAAGCGCAAGTTTGTCATAAAACACTGACAATAATACCTGTCAGTATACCTTTAACACATCTTTGCCTGATGCTGGATATTATTGTCAGCAATGGATTAGGTGAGGTAAATTATTGCTGCACCATAAGAGTTTGAGTTTTGGTTGTACAATTTAAGATCATAAGACACTAAAAAGTGTGGCATGGTGGCTCGGTAGGTAGCACTGCTGCATCACTGCACCAGGAACTTGGGTTCGATTCCAACCTCTGGTGACATCTATATGGAGTTCGCACATTCTCTCTATGTCTGCATGTATTTCCTCCAGGTGCTGTGGTTTCCTCCCAGTCTAAAGATGTGCAGGTTAGGTGGATTGACCATGTTCAACATGGGGTTCAAGGGATAGGGTGGGGAGTGCATCTGGGTAGGATGCTCATTGGAAGGTCAGTGCAGACTCCGTGGGTTGAATGGCCTCTTCTGCACTGTAGGGATTATGTGATTAGGAACAGGACTAAGCCATTCAGTCCCTCGAGCCTGTTCTGCTATTCAATAGGATCATGCTGATCTGACTTTGCTCCTGTCTATTTTCTTGTCCGCTCCCTATAACCCTCCATTTCTCCTACTGATCAAGAACCTGTGTATCTTAGTCTTTAGGCCTGTGCCCCCACAGCTAGCTGTTTGTGGCAAGGATTTCTAAATACTCCCGACCCTCTGAGACCTTCATCATCTTAATCTTAAATTGGCACCATTAATTCTGAGACTAGACTCTCCCATATGGAGAAACATCCTCTCAGCATTTCCTCTGTCAAAGCCCTTGAGAATCCTGTACGTTTCAAAGAGATCACTTCTCATTCTTCTAAACTCCAATAAATCCCAACCTGTTTAACCTTTGTTCACAAGACAATTCTTCCCTAACACAATATATCCTAGTGAACCTTCTCTGAACTGCCTCCAATTAAATAATATATTTTCTTGCATAACAGAATCAAAACTGTTTACAGTTGCAATAAGACTTCCCTATTCTTACACTCCAACTGCTTTAAATAAGGGCCAACATTCCATTAGCCTTCCTGATTAGCTGCTGCATCTGTATGCTAGCTTTGTGTTTCATGCACAAGTGCCCCTACTCCCTTTGTGTGGAGGCTTTCTGCAAATTTTTCTCTATTTAAATAATACTCTGTTCCTTTGTCCTCCTTTCCAAAATGAACAACTTCACATTTTCCCACATTATACTCTATTTGCCATTTACAATTCACCTATTAAACACACACCGAATAAAACAGCTTTTCACTGACGAGTAGTTTCCTCAAGGGTCAGTGTGTTTTAATCTTAAATGTGTCTGCATTGCTTTCCAAGAACTGGCATTTCACAAAGAAAACAAAGAGGGGAATACGAACAGGGCAAGGCAAAGCTGTCCCCATATTTGCCAAATCTATAATCAGTCAGTTACCTGGATTTAATATAATTATTTGTTTTTTAAAAATCTGATCATAGCATGAATGGATTTTAATTGTGACAGAAAATTAAGACTGACCTTAAAATAGTTTTGGAAATTTATGTAGGCCCTTTTTTCTTCATGTTTCTTGCTATGCTTCTTGACTTCTCATAGGGCTGGAATTAAAGTTGCTATTTCAGAAATGTACATAATCTTTCATCTCTATACCTGCCACACTCCATATTCAGTGAAATTTCTGCTGCAAAATAGCCCCAGTTATTTTTTAAAAACTGAAAGATCTGCAGATGCTATAAATCAGAAACAAACAGAAGTTGCTGGAAAAGCTCAGCAGGTCTGGCAGCATCTATAAAGAGAAATCAGAGTTAATGTTTCGGATCTGGTGACCCAGGGTTTTGAGGAAAGGTCGCTGGACCCCCTCCTGATGAAGGGCTTATGCTCGAAACATCGATTCTCCTGCTCCTCGGATCATGCCTGACCTGCTGTGCTTTTCCAGCACCACACTAGACTCTCATCTCCAGCATCTGCAGTCCTCACTTTTTCCCTCCATTATGGAAAACAATGCACATCTCCTGAATGAGCAGAAGGTGTGTTGTAAGATAAATCCGTTTTAGTTTCTTTAATGGTTTTTAATGGTTTCTTTTGAAATCTGTCATTCCATCTCGTGGCTAATTTCTTTGCTTGCAATTGCTTACTTTTTTAGCACTGTAGTCTGAAATAGCTTCAAATAAAGAATACCTTGGAATATTTTGTGATTTGGCAGCAAAGCTCACATTCTAGCTATCCTCTCTCTGTTTCATCTTAAATTTGGGATTGTTATAGTTTTTTTGGGAAGGGTGGTGGGCAGGAGCTGTAATTGGCAAATATTTTGTTTCTGTCAGTTGTCAAGAAAACAATTGTATGCATTCAGTTAAAGAAACTCTATTTGTCTCTTCGCTTTTCTCCCACGTTCAGCCAAATTAATTAATTGTGTAAAAGGGAGCTGATTGCAAGTCTTTGGATTTTTCTTTCTTTCAAATCAGCTCAGTTGTGCTAAAAACCACTGAACTCTGCACTGATTTGTGTTCTTCCTAACACGTGCAGCATTTATAATAGGAGAAGTTCAAAAATGAATATTTTACTTTAATGGAGGATGCTTAAAATTTGCTGTCATTAAACACGAAGAGCACTATAGTTTACTAATCCAATGTAGAGAAATATTATTTATGTTGAAACATTGATGAAAACAAATAAGCCCTAACATTTAATTATTCAGTATACTTGATATGAGTCTTTAAAGTTCTATTTTGTATATAGGATAATATATTTGACAATTTTGCATGTTGAGAGGAATAGAACTCAGTTCTGTTTCTTGCTATTTAATGTTCGAAAGATTGTGACAAGGGACCATTAGCTTCTGTATAATCTTGGAAGAAATGCTGCCCTGTTTTTGTCCAGCAGTAAGCAAAATGCTTGTGGCTTAACAAAATACTGAATTCTTGCCTCAGATAATGTAATTATTATCAGCCAAAATTTTAGTCTGAGTGCTATGGAGCATTGTAACATTGCAAGTGCATGTGCTCAATGTATCTGATTATTGTGCTGCCACAATTATTGCAGCCAGATGGAAAGGGAAACCCCATTATCATACTATCAGAGAAAGTGTGATCTAAGATTGTGATTGTGGTGTTTCCTTGCTGCCCTATTTGACTTTGCCTAAATGTTACATGTTTGCCAGTTAAAATTGCTATACCTGCCAGATAAAGGACGAACATCGCAACACCAGAACAAAGGATGAACAGTGCTTCACCATTAGACCAGCTGGCTGTTCCACTTCTGTTTTCTGAAAGCCTCAGGCTTCAGATCCCTTTAGACAACATGAGACTAATGTAAAATTCTTTTTTATATTATTTAAATGTAAGTTATGCAATCATATTTGTGTATATTTTTGGTCAGTTGTATGTACAAAACGTTACTCTTGGACCTCAAAATACTTAGAAACTGACTTGTGTTAACTTTTACTATTGGGAAGTTATAATGCTTGACCTTCACGATGTTATTTGCATTTACAGAAGGTAAGGCTACATGTAATGAATAAATATAAACTGTGCCCTGAATTGTACAAATGAACATGTACATAACGTAATGGAGAAAGCTTGCTTTGTTAGCCACATTTTGCTAAAGAGATGCAGTGTTTCAATTTTACCAAAATATTCTATGCTAACAACATTTTTTTATATTCTCAATTCCACAAATGATGTTTGATTCAATTCATATCTTTAAATGTTTACATTATTCACTTAATGTTATGCAAAAAAAAGCAGGTTACAACATCTGAAATCGTTTCTGCTCATATTTTTTATTTTCAACAATCACCTTTTCCTGTTAGAAAAATGAGAAGTTGAGACCTGATTTTGGACCTCTGAACCAAAATTATTTTATGATTAGATGGTGGAACGTACCAGGAGTCGTTTAAGTACGGGTTGACCGAAAACAATTTTACTGACCAGATTTTTTTAAACAAAAAAGAACTATGAATGTTAAAAATCAGAAACAAAAACAGAAATTGCTGGAAAAACACAGGAGAGAAATCAGAGTTAACGCTTAAGGTCCAGTGACCCTCTTTCAGAACACACTGACCAGATATCATGCTTACTACTATTTAACTTGAGTCTTGGTTAGTGTAATCTATTTTCTGTGTTCATGATTCTTATAAACTCCATGACAAGGTCGTTAGTTCCCTTCATCTATATAATCACTATATATATTGGGCTGAATTTTAATGTGCAGGAGTGCATGGGATTGGGATTGGGATTTGGAGTGACTAAAACCGTGGAAATTGGCTGTTTGTCAGGAAATCCGTTCCAATTTCTCAAGGTCCATCTCTAACAGCAGCCCCTGGAGAAGTGCGTTGTCAATTTCAATGTGTTACTAGGTCAATTTGCTAATTTTTACATTATGTAGAAGGGTGCTAATATGTTTCTTTAGAGCTCAGAAGGGGGGCAAAGATAACCATGAGCAGCAAAAGCCTGTTCTTCCATAGAACTGCATCTCTAAAGGAACATTGGGATCAGAAGAGAATTACAACTACAAGACAACTTTTAAAATAAGCTTCCTTGATAAGCCTGAACATCTGTGTCACAGGAAGCTCCTACCTGCAGTAATAAGAACTGCTGTTTCCCAAGAGCTAACAAAGTCACCACTATCCTCAACGTCTTTGCATCTGGATATTTCTTGGGCTCTGCTGAAGACATGAGCTGGATCTTGCAGTTGATGGATAAGAGATGGCTTGTTTGCAATTATGTCACCTTTACCTCTTGATACTTTCAGATGGAGTGAACTTTTGAGTTATTAGCTGAGTCTGACTGGTGTAGAGCATTCTCAACCACATACATGCAGCAAGTAATGCCACCATAGATAATGCACACATATTTATAAATTGCAAAGGTTTCTACTCCCATAAATGTGGATACCAAAAACCATTCATACAGTTGTCAGCAAGATTTTATCCTGTGGCAGTTCACGCTCCCTAACCTCTTCACACTTTGAAGTGGATTTACCAATTGGTTGCTCAGAGATGAGGATATCCACTTAAAGTAAAGCTGATGAGGAGCCCAACCAGAGGGGTCCAGGAACAATACAATGAATGCCATTTGACAACTAGATGTATCATTGAGTAAGCAATCCACTGGCATTCTGAAGATGTGCATCAGATGTATGGACTGAAGTACACACCAGCCACAACTCAGAATGGTATGGAATGATCTGCTCTGCAAAATGTTACACAGCAATAAGGTTTAGATCTGCAAGAGGAATAAGATGAGGACATACATCTGATCAGATGATTTCTAAGAGAAGACAGAACATAGCATTGGTGCAAATATGCTACCAAAATTCTCCTGATTTATTGAGGTTCACTTGGGTTTCATCAATCCATTCAACTGACATACTTCATTGCAAAAACTCCTTGTCCAACTGCTAAACACAGCTTTCACAGCTCCCTTATTGCTAGTGTTAATGTGTCATGTCATTAGAAGTGACTTGGTGGCTAGAGACCAATAATGGAGGGCAGTATAAAAATGTAGTAGGAAGAAGTTCTATATTTATATGGCTTAAAACGAAATAGAAGCTTCTGTTGAACATTACATAATGTGTGCAGCTGCTTGTGAATTATAAACCATTACTCATTCTCTTCCCAGTTCTTTTACATATTATAACCCCTGTGGCTTCAATAGCAATAAATGTTGGCTGCTCAGCTCTTGATCTGATCGCAGAATGCACTTGGCTGACATCCTCAGGTCATTGGAGCTCATGAGAAGCCTGGCAAAGATTGTTCAACCTTGTCAGAGGCAAACCTGGCTATTGGTATAGGAGGCAACATGCCAGGTACTTAGTGGGGTGTGAGTCAATAATAGATAAGTAAGAGCACTTTAAACCAAGTTCCCACTTTCATTTTCCATCTTGGCATTATCACTCTTTTGACCCATGAACACTCCCCTACTCACAATAAGCTGAAGAACATTTCTCTGCAGATCAATGGGGCAGTGAACAGCCAAGTGTAAAACCTACTTAAGGTGGCATTCAGAGTCTGCAAGCTGTTGGTGAAGGCTCTCATTTGATTATGGTGTTTGATGCTTCAAACAGGAATCTTTTCTTTCTTGGCTGAAAATATCAGTGCAAAGGCCTGTGACATTATGCCGTATATGCATGAGATCGACCCTTCTAAATCTCTCGACCATGTGCATGGTGCAACTGGATTGCCTGCCAATTCATTGCATGTTATTTGTTGCTATTCTTGTTGATGAAACATAAGAAACATGAGAAAGGGTAACCCCTCCAGCCTGCACTGACATCATAGCTTACATTTGACTATTTTTTCCCCTTCCATTTTAATCCCCATATGGCTAGACCCGTAGTATATTGCAGATGTTTGCTGTTATTGTCCCTGCCATCTAATCTGGTGATAAGAGTGTCACCAGGTGAAAGCTCTGTTATCTATCTTTCCAGTTGTATTGAAGGGTGAATAATAAACTGGTGCCTGGTTTGCATGTGTCCTGTCTAATTTCAGGAGAATAATTACATGAATTACAGCTCAGGCATGATTATTTTAATAATTGTATGCATGGACAGGAATTATATGCTGCTGACATCAAGACAAAATGAAGTGACTGTTGTATGTCATGGAGCTCTCTGATATTGAATTCTACTCTGAAGTAACTGGCAGGCAGTTCTGCATTTCCAAAGACCAAGAACATTGATTCTTCACTGAGGTCCAGCGCTGAGGACCACCCTTGTATTCTATTTCTTTTTCATCTGCAAAGAGCAATATAGACATGTGATGAGCGTAACAGCCTGTATTAAACTGATGGATGGAGAGCTTTTGTTGAGGATGACTGAGGGACAGATTGTTACAGAAGGACAAGGATGTCATTGGTGATTGGACAAATGGGGATGTGAGAAAGTGTGTAGAAAAAGAGAGGGATGGATGCACCTGCAAGGAAACTTGGTATTAGGGGTGAGGAGAAAGTGAGGACTGCAGATACTGGAGATCGGAGCTGAAAATGTGTTGCTGGAAAAGTGCAGCAGGAGAATCAACCTTTCGGGCATGAGCCCTTCTTCAGGAGTGAGATGCAAGATGAGGCTTGATAAGGCAAATTGAGAAGTTAGAGGTCAGAAGTTAGCCTGGTGTGTGTTGTTAAACCACTTTCAGCTTTGAATACACAGGTGGCACTACATTCCTGCTTCTGGTATCATGGGTGTAACCTCAAGCCACAAATTCTTTGTTTCACTAGCAGAATTCATACTTCTAACAGTAAAGAGGACTATCATCCTGTGGATTTTTAAGGCATCCAGGACACAATCACTAAAATGAGGCAAACCTTTAATCAACTGGACTTCTGTTCTAACAATTTCTATTGCTGTATTCCAAAATCCATTTAATTCATGTATTTTTTTTAGCTCCGGATTTATGAACAGTTCATGAAGGTCATTATCACAGTCACTCATGCTAATTGGTTTGGAAGCAACAGGAAAATGGAAATGCATTGTTTAGGCGAAAACATAGTCAATAGCTATATTGCGCTTACTTCAGATATCCATTTCCTTGTTTTGGGAGCCTCCCAATCTCAATTGTATCAGGAACTTAAAATCCAGCCCATTGCAGTCTATTTTTGAATAGTTTATTTTGTGCAGTATTCCTATTTCAAAATCAGATTGACTTTTTTAAAAAAGGTGTAAGAACCAAAATACTGTAAATAAGGAATGATGAGTTGTAAAGAGGCCTCTATATTACTGCCACATTTTCCACAATATACTTGGAGAATGGATGTATAATGTGTTCAAAACAAGAATGGCTCACTATTTTAATTTGATTGTCAAATAATTTATTTGTGAACTGAGAATCATGGGAGAGGGTGGTGGGTGTAAAGAGAAATGTCTCTAAGTCTTGCAGTTACTTATATCCTTTATGTTCGTTTTTAATTATTCCTGGTAAAATTGGCATGGTTTCCTATGCCATCACAAACACTGGTGTTTTCAGGAGTATATTTACAGACTGTGTGGAGTATATTTGGGTCTCAAGCTAAGTTAATGTTGGCAGTCACAATTATTGAAACCTTTTGGTTTCTTTGATCTTGGGAATCATAGGTTGACTGTTTTACAGTTTTGGCTGTTTAAAGCCAGAATTAACTGATTTTTATTAATGGCCACTGTTGCTAAATATACAGTGTGTTGTATGTTCAAACTTCATAATCTTTATTGGAGCTCTGCTTCATTTATCAGATGCTGTGCTGTCTAATTCTGTCATGCAATCATTTAGTTTGCTAGTTACTAGTACTGTGGAATACTTTTTTCTTTGAATAAAGTAAATAAAGCATGACATCTTTGAAGATTATTTTGTCTTGTTTGAAGAGCATATATTATGAATGTATAATATTTTCAAGAGTCAGCTTTTCCCATGCACTCCACTTATTTAGATTTGTTTAACATTTTAATAGGAACCCCCCCCCCCCCCCCCCCCCTAGATAAGTTTCATTTTATTATAAAGCTAACATCTAAACCCCTGACAAAAGTTCTTGTCAGACAACTAAGTTCATATTTTCCTCCCATGCCCATCTAACATCTAAATTGTACTGCTCCCCATTTGTCAATTAGTAGCATGAAAGTTTCATATACATAGTCAGGTCCAGCCTTTCACTACCTTATCCATGTCAAACCTTTGTAGTCTACTTTGTCTAGATTGTAAGTCTAACCCCAACATATCTAAGATTTTTTTTTAATTATGAAAAGAAAACTTACTTCCTGGTTTAGAAAATGTGCACCTCCTATGTATCCTGTACTGTGCAAGCACATTTTTCCATATTTGCTGCTTGTAAAAGTCACTGAAGTTTTCTAGGGTAAATCAAGCAAGCAATGCAAATTTAATGTAATGAGATTTGAGTTTATATAAAGGGAGATTGGTAGGGAACTGATTTAGAATTTTAACTTCAAGCTTTCTGATAATAACTTGTTTAGTTGAGGAATTCAAGCCTTAGATAAAACAATAGCAGTAAGTGTTTTCTTCTGTCACGGGAGCTAAATGAAAGTAAAATAAAGAACTGTGAATGCTGGAGATCTGAAACAAAACAAAAACTATTGGGAGAAACTCAATAGGCCTGGCACTATCTGTGGGAAGAAAGCAGACCTTAACATTTAGAGTCTGGCGATTCATGCTAATGAAGAGTCACTGAACTCGAAATGTTAACTCTGCTTTCTTCCCACAAATGCTGCCAGAACCAGCTGATTCTCTCTGCCAATTTCTGGTTGTTTACCACGTGAGACAGAATGTGCTCATAATGATGGCAAAATACATTACTGATGACTTTGAATTATGGGCTAACACAGCACAGATACGGTTCAAGTGGATCATAACACCAGCATGGATTGGTTGGCCACAGTGGCCTGTTTTTGTGTTGTGTATTCTTTACAATGCTAATTTGGAAGGAAAGTGTGTCTGCACCAACTCCTTGATAGAACTATACAATTAGTTCCCACTTGTTCCCATCCCAAGCTTTGAAAAATGTTTCCCCTTTATGCATTTATTAGATTAGATTACCTACAGTGTGGAAACAGGCCCTTTAGCCCAACAAGTCCACACCGACCCTCCGAAGAGCAACCCATCCAGACCCATTCCCCTACACCTAACACTATGGGCAATTTAGCATGGCCAATTCACCTGACCTGCATATTTTTGGACTGTGGGAGGAAACCGGAGAAAACCCACGCAGACACGGGGAAAATGTGCAAACTCCACACAGTCACCTGAGGCGGGAATTGAACCCGGGTCTCTGGTGCTGTGAGGCAGCAGTGCTTGCCACCTTACCGCCCATATTGGTTCCCTTTTGAAAGCTACTATCAATTTTCCTTCACCACTCTTTCAAGTGCATTCTAAAGCACATTTCTAAGCAAAGATCATTGGATTTTGCCTCTGCTCATTTGCCAGTTACTTAAATCTGCATACTGTAGCTAATCATTGTTTTCCCACTGCAAACAGTTTCTCCTTATTTACTCTAAATTCTCTATGACTTTGAACACATTTGTTAAATTTCCCCTTCTCTGCTTTATGGAGAACAACCCAACCTCTTCCACCTTTACATAGCCCAAATCTCATCTACAGTACCATTATGATAATTCCCATCACTTTAACTTGTCAAAACTTTAAAATTATTTTTTGGAGAAAATCTCTCAAATGTTAATCAAAAACAAATTATTTTAAATATTATATTAAATGTTGCTTTGAAACATAAAATGATAGCAGTCCATTCTATTACTGTATCAAATCTAAAATTTTCTATTTTCAGCAAAGCATATATGTTTTTAAAAGATAACATGAATACTTTGGAAATTAATGTGGGACTCATTGAACAACCAAATGTGTAATTTGTGCACTACTTAATCTGTGAATGAAAAAAGCCACTGCTGAAATCTTGACAGTGCAGTAAGAAATGCACAATGCTAAGGCAAAATTAACTGAATACCATACTTCCAGCTGCCCATTCTAAACACACTAAAACAATAGCCTTGAAAATGCAACGGTCATGCCAGATCACTGAAAGATGCTTAGCTTCTGAAAGCAATCACTGAGCACCAATGTACATGTAATTTACTTCCAGGAATTGCCCTGTTCCATGATCTGTACTTGACAGAGCCTATTTCATCTTAACTTTCACATATAGAAACAATAGTTATAGTCTGAAGTATGATTGTCATCATGAATTAATTGTTGAGTTTTTTTGAAGCCTCATTCTACAACATCAATTTAATCTGCTTCAAATGTTCTCCAAATGCTTTAACACTGGAATTGAAGATCAATTAATGGATAGATTCAGTGTTAGAGATTTTTGACAATAATTATTTTGCATAGACATATAATAATCTGTATTTTAATGGCAACATTGCTTTATAAATTGCTACCATATGCACCTATAGCCCAATCTACTGGGTTATTCAATAAACACATTGTTCCCATCTTCCCAGTCTCAGGAAATACAATCATAAGATCTAGAGAAAGATGCAGGACCCTTTATATGCTTTATCTTTTCTCAGAACGCCTGTCTTAGGCCTGACCCACCCTTCTTGCCAATTAAGTGTTCTAGTTATTGATTCTGTAAGTAAAGAAATGCTTCCTGATGCCTAAAACATTTATCTTCCACAATCTTGCCCCACTATCTTAGCATGGCTTAAAAATTTCCCACAAACTATTTACATACCTATTTATACAGAATTTAAATACTATAAGGTATTGCTTCTGAAGGCCGAATTATAAACTTATAAAGTAAGTTTCTATGATGCTGCCAGAGCCTCTGTAGTTCATTGGCTCTTTTAAAAAGAGGTCAGGAATCCCCATTGTTTATTTTGATATTATAGAATCATAGAGATGTACAGCATGGAAACAGACCCTTTGGTCCAACCCGTCCATGCCAACCAGATATTCCAACCCTATCTAGTCCCACCTGCCAGTATCCGACCCATATCCCTCCAAACCCTTCCTACTCATATACCCATCCAGATGCCTTTTAAATGTTGCAATTGTACCAGCCATCACCACTTTCTCTGGCAGCTCATTCCACACAAGTACTACCCTCTGCGTGAAAAGATTGTCCCTTAGGTCTACTTTATATCTTTCCCCTCTCACCCTAAAGCTATGCCCTCTAGTTCTGGACTCCCCCACCCCAGGGAAAAGACTTTGTCTATTTATCCTATCCATGCCCCTCATAATTTTGTAAACCTCTATAAGGTCACCCCTTAGCCTCCGTCACTCCAGGGAAAATAACCCCAGCCTGTTCAGCCTCTCTCTATAGCTCAAAATTCCACCAACCTTGGCAACATCCTTGTAAATCTTTTCTGAACCCTTTCAAGTTTCACAACATCTTTCCAACAGGAAGGAGACCAGAATTGCACCCAATATTCCAACAGTGGCCTAACCAATGTCCTGTACAGCTGCAACATGACCTCCCAACTCCTGTACTCAATACTCTGACCAATGAAGGAAAGCATACCAAATACCTTCTTCACTATCCTGTCTATCTGTGATTCCACTTTCAAGGAGCTCTGGAGTTTAGTTCATCCATTCACAGGATTTATTAGTTTTACAGCTTCAACAGCAAACTTGAACTGTAAAGTCTCAGAATGCACATGACCTGTTCAGAGTAAAGGCTATAAAACCAGATATAGTATTGCTTTTGTAGTTTATTTTGCACACTGGTTTATTCTCGTGAGTCTGAAATGAAAGGTATAACCTGTCCTTCTGGTAATAAATGCATCTTTAGACCATTAAGGATTCCTGTATGCAGTTTTCTTTTTCATAGGTTTGTACTCTTTATTGGAGCAAATTTTCAGTATCACTCATTTTAAAGTTATCAAACGTTTATGCATTTCTAAAAATGATTCTAACTGGAAAAGATTGAGAGTGCAGCATATTTGGGAATCCCTGGAAAATCTTAATGAGTAAGACAAAATTGAAGTCAGTGGAAATATGTCTGAAGTTGTAAGCCCTGATAGATTTATAACCCTTGTAATTATGGGCATTTTGCCAATGATGGTTGTTTTGTTTGTAATTTATTCAGCATAGAATTATAATTAATACTACAATGTTGATTCTGAGGAAAAGTCAATCTAAGAATATATTTGTAGTGAAATGGGAATGTTTTTATAATTGTTTAAACTGTTCTTTAGGCAGTATGTGCAACTTATCAAACTAAATGAACAACAGAAAAATGTATTAAGTATTGAGATTTGAATTAAGTTCACCTTTTGCCAACATTTATCATGTACTATGCTGTTAAGTAAAATCTGTAATTCCATTTTGTTTTCTGATAGATTGATTCAGAATTAACAAAGGAACACTTCAGGTTTTAAATTCACAAAAAAATAAATCATGGTTCCATTGTTGAAATGTATGAAAACTATGAAGAGGTTGATAAGTGATTTGCCAATTCTGGAATTGTATAGAATGCCTTTTAATTTCAGGGTTAGCAGTGATCCCATATATATGAGACTTGCTTCTGCACATTATTCTTTTAAGTCCTTGAAAATATAGACAATTGTCATGTTGTAATTAGGTTCATACACCATCACACTAATGGATTTTTCTGTGGTTGTTTTTCTTTTGACCACTGTGTTACAATGTGGTAACAAATTAACTTCCTGAGTAAGAATGCAAACAGGGAAATTCTTTAACTGGTAACATGAGAATAGTTAATAAACATTGTGACAAAACAAAAAAAAACAAAATTTTGGATTTTTGCTATGAGCTTTTAACTTATTTTTCAAAATATATGAAATCACAGAGAATTAAGGGTGGATTTTTTTCCCTTCCTGGTGTGGCAAGAATAATCTTGGGTGGGAGTAAAAGAAAATTCTGATTCTCAATACTGGAAAACCCTGCTCAATTTCACCCTCAAGCCTTAACTATTGAGTTCAGAAACTTGTCCTCGAATGGCATACAGACATTTCCCAGGTTGTGACCAGATTCTGTTTTGGAGTCTGTTCACAAATCAATTTATACACAATGCAGGACAATGTAAAGCAGCCATTCATAAGTATATAAAATCTTCATATATCAGGTCTTTCAAACTACATCCCTGTATGAGATCGCATTCATAAGTATAAGCATTCATTAATCGGTGACCTTTTGTACAGCTTATTTCCATGCATTTAGGAGCTCGTGTGCTACAGTGCTAGTGTCCCTACTTCTGGGTCAAGAGACCCAGGTTCAAGTCCCACCTGATCTCGAGATGTGTAATAACATCTCTGAGCAAGTTGATTAGAAAATGTCTATTTCCATGCATTTGCATCACATTATTACCCCAACATTTTCAGTTAACAGCCTACTTCCAGTTCATACTTCCATCAAGAAACTTGAAAGTACAAACTCACCATGTAAAACAGAACCGGTACCTGGCGCCTTGTCAGCATCCATTGCAGCTGTGGAATGCCTGTGCTAACCAGCTAGCTTATTTTTATAGGGAACCACTTCTTCCATACAAGGTCCTTGCATGGTCAATGGACATGCTCTTTCTGGACCCTTCATCCACTCAACATTGGCAAAGCACCAGCCCCATCATCGTGTTTGCTCTCAGACCAACTCAGCCACCACTTAAGAATGGTTCAATGCAATGATCTACTTTGGTGCTGCGGAATACCCAAGACTCGCATGTTTTTGCCAGGTCTCCTTGACTCTGGACATCTAATGTGTATCTGTGCAGGACTTTTTTGTGTTGACATGGGAGCCAGACATCTTATGGGTCTTCACCTCCTTCTTAGCACACAGGCTTTAACACTGAATTACAGCCTTTCTGGTTTAGCTCACTTTTTATTATACAGAGAGAGACAGACAGCTTGTGTGGTGAGGAGCAGTGAAGAAAAAAAAATCAATCAGACAGAGGATGGACATCTCGCTGTATAGGGCAGTGCTGTAGCATATGGCAGCAGCTTACGATGTAAACAGTCAGCAAGTGCTTCAAGTAAATGTTAATGTGAAAATTAAAAGGGAAGACTTTTTATGGGGTGAACATCAGTCAGGAGGTTCTGCCACAGTCCAATTATAAATTCAGGGGGCTGGTCACAGTCAGTCACACACTTGGTCCGACAAGAATGTGGAGTTCTGTGTCTTTGTAGTCTGTGGATTGGGCCACATTCAGTCCTGCAGATCAAGAGCAAGCAGTCTGGGGGTTACATATAGGTCAGTCAGGATACTACCGAGATATTAGTCTGGGTATGAGGCCCTGGTCAATAAAGGTATCCTGTCCAATCAGTCCAGCAGTTGGATCACACTGAGTCATAGCATTTTGTTTGCTAATAGTCAGGGGATAGACCATGTAATTCTAGGGAAATGAGCACATAAATTCTAGGGACAGGCTTCATTGTACTGGTTTGTTCCTCTGATTAGAGTGAGGTTGCAGTTGGGTGGGAAGGAGCTCAGTTAATAGAGAGGGAACTGGGAGTTCTCAGAGTGGATGGTTCAAGTAGGTCTTCACTCGACAAGGGTTTGATTTGATTTATTATTGTCACATATACAGTGAAAGCTTTGTGTCCTTCTCAGGTGGTAGAGTCATGAGTTTGGAAAGTTAAAGGCTTTGCAAGTTCCTGTAATGTGTTGTAGATGAAATAGAATGCAGCAATAGTACACTCCGATGAAGGAAATTAATCTTGATCTGCATCCTATCCATCATTTTAAGTGGGGCTGCTTTGCCCTGGATGGCATTGGGCTGCTTGAGTGTTGTTGAAGCAGTAATCTATGGCACTAATCTATGCATGTGCAGAGTACTCCATTACAGTCCTTATGTCCAATGGAAAGTGAAATAGGCTTTGGGAAGATTTTGTGAATCGACGTTTCGGGCATTAGCCCTTCTTCAGGCTAATGCCCGAAATGTCGATTCTCCTGTTCCCTAGATGCTGCCTGACCTGCTGCGCTTCTCCAGCAACACATTTCCATCTCTGATCTCCAGCATCTGCAGACCTCATTTTCTCTTTGGGAAGATTTTCTCAGAACCACTGAACTCCTTACTTCATGACATCCATGATTCAGACATAGGCAGATGAGCTGAACTTCAGAGGGGAGATGAGTGTGAGTGTCCTTGACATTGGGGAGCCCCAGCAAAACTAAAGCTAATAGAAATGAAGGAGAAAACTCTCCACTGGTTGGAGTTATACTTAATGCAAAGGAAGATGGTTATGATTGTTGGAGTTCAGTCACTTCAGCTGCAGGTTCATCTGTGTTCCTCAGCTTCAACCATCTTCAGCTGCATCATCAATGACTTTCTATCCATCATCAGGTCAAAAGTGGGGTTGTTCATAGACGATTGCACAACCTTCACCATCAATTAGGACTCCTCATATTACTGAAGCAGTCCATTTTCAAATGCAGCAAGACCTGGACAATATCCAGGCTTGGGCAGACAAAAGGCAAATAACATTCGCACCACACTAAGTACAAGTTAGAGAGGGTGGTGCTGGAAAAGCACAGCTGGTCAAAGTTGACCGGCTGTGCTTTTCCAGCACCACACTCTCGACTCTGATCTTCAGTATCTGCAGTCGTCACTTTCTCCAAGTATCAAATTAGGTCCAACTCCAACAAGACAAAGACTTGCTGTAGTCTCTTTATTTCCAATGGCATTACAGTTATTGAATCCACCACTATCAACATCCTGAAGGTCACCATTGACCAGAAGCTGAACTGGACTCGCCATATAAACACTGTAGATACAAATGTAGGTCAGGGGCCAGGACCCTACAGTAAGTAACTCACTTCCTGACTCCCAAAGCCTGTATGGGATTTACAAGGTACAAATCAGGAGTGATCCAGTGCTCTGGACATGCCCGGTTGAGTACAATTTAACAATACTCAGTAAGCTTTACAACATCCAAGACAAAGCAGCCCTCGAGTGGCACAATATCACTCTCCCCACCATCAAGTAGGTGCAGTTTATACTATCTATAAGATATACTGTAGAAATTCAAAAAGGCTACATAGACAACACCTTCCAAACACACACATTCCAATCTAGAAGGACAAAGGCAGCAGATACACAGGATCACGATCACCTATAAGTTGCCCTCCAAGCCATTCACCATCCTGACTTGGAAATACATCGCCATTCCTTCAGTGCCATTCACTCAAAATCCTTGAGCTTCCTCCCTCACAATATTGGGGGAATATCTGCACCAAATGAACCATTGCAGTTCAAGAATGCAGCTTACTATGACTTTTCAAGTGTAGTTAGGGGTGGGCCAGCCAGCAAAGCGCAAATCCCATGAATAATTTTTTTTTAAATTAACTCTTTCAGAATTCCCACCTCTGACCTGCTCCTGTAGCCACTGTATTTTAATGGTTGATGTGGGTCAGGTTCAGGTCAATGGTCACCATTCAGACATTAACAGAGAGGGAGTAATACTACTGAACATCAAAGAGAGACAGTCACATTCTCTCATGTTAAAGATAGTCATCACCTGACATTTGTGTGGCACAGGTGTTACTTGCCACTTATCAGCTCAAGAATGAAAGTTGTACAAACCTGTACGGGATTTACAAGGTACAAATCAGGAGTGATCCAGTACTCTGGACATGCCCAGTTGAGTACAATTTAACAACACTCAGTAATTCAGGAATATGAATAGCTCCATATTTCAGGAATTGCAAAAGATACTGAACACTGTGCATTCAGTCCAACTTCTGACTTCATGATGGAGGAAAGATCATTAAGCAGCAGCCATAGATAATTGGGCCTTAGACTTTATCCTGAGGAACTAGGGTTCTTGTGGCACAGTGATAGTATTCCTACCTCTTAGGTAAGAGACCTGGGTTCAAGTCCCACCAGTTGCAGGGGTGTGCAATATTATTTCTGAACAGGTTGGTAAGAAATTATCTATGCTGAAAAATGTGTTGCTGGAAATGCGCAGCAGGTCAGGCAGCATCCAAGGAGCAGGAGAATCGACGTTTCGGGCATAAGCCCTTCTTCAGGAATGAGGAAGGTGTGCCAAGCAGGCTAAGATAAAAGGTAGGGAGGAGGGACTTGGAGGAGGGGCATTGGGAATGCGATAGGTGGAAGGAGGTTAAGGTGAGGGTGATAGGACGGAGTGGGGGTGGGGGCAGAGAGGTCAGGAAGAAGATTGCAAGTTAGGAAGGTGG
>NC_057720.1:68912474-68985994 GCF_004010195.1 Chiloscyllium plagiosum | reverse complement strand
GTCTTTGTGATGGGGGATGGAGGTGTATAGGGACTGGATGTCCATGGTGAAGATAAGGTGTTGGGGGCCAGGGAAGCGAAAATCATGGAGGAAGTGGAGGGCGTGGGTGGTGTCCCAAAGGTAGGTGGGGAGTTCTTGGACGAAGGGGGACAGGACCGTGTCGAGGTATGCAGAGATGAGTTCAGTGGGGCAGGAGCAGGCTGAGACAATGGGTCGGCTGGGGCAGTCAGGTTTGTGGATTTTGGGCAGGAGGTAGAAACGGGCGGTGCGGGGTTGTGGGACTATGAGGTTGGAGGTGGTGGATGGGAGATCCCCTGAGGTGATGAGGTTATGGATGGTCTGGGAGATGATGGTTTGGTGGTGGGAGGTGGGGTCATGTTCAAGGGGGCAGTATTTTTAAATTCTCTACCATTATAGATATTTTCTAATCAACCAGTTCATGATAAGTTATGACACACCTCTGGAGCAGGTTGGATTTGAACCCCAGTTTTCCAGATCAGACCTAGGGACACTACCAGCATGCCACAAGGGTCCTGGTTCCTCTGGTATTTTTTAATTCGTCTGTTCAGAGATGTTATTACGACTTGAAACCTGGACTCCTGGCTCAAAGGCACACTGCCACAGTGCCACAAGAGTCCTGATTCCTCAGGATAGATATTTTCTCACGGACACCTCCTCCTACTGCCCCCTTGACCAAGACCCCACCTCCCACCACCAAACCATCATCTCCCAGACCATCCATAATCTCATCACCTCAGGGGATCTTTGAACAGGTTGGTTAGAAAATATCTATCCTGAGGAATGAGAGCTCTCATGGCATAAGAATAGTGTTACCACTTCTGGATTTGAAGACTCAGGTTCAGGTTCAGCTGCTCCAAAGATATGTCATGAACACCTCTAAACAGGGTTGATTAGAAAACATCTATCCTTTGGAACTCCTGCAGTGATGTCCTGCGGCTGAGATAATAGGTCTACAACAACTAAAACCACACTATTGTCATTATCACTGTTTATTACATCTGCAAATTTTATGTAATATTTCAATTTCAAAATTGTGTCATGCCATACAAATCCAGCTCATTACCATATATCAAAAGCAGTGTTCCTAATACCGTACTAAATGGTCACCTGGGTCAGGTGGCATAAGCTCCAAGCATTAGTGGAATCAAAGTAGACTTTTTTGAAAATTTAAGAAATAATTTTTGTGCTATTCTCACTTTCTCTCCATTTAAGAGTAAACGCCCACTCACAAATTGAAACTGGAGATAGAGAAGTAGGATAACTTCATTGAAAAAGCTTATTTAAAATTGCTAGTGAAAACCAGGGCTGAAGTTGATAAGAAATTTGTTTTTATTTAATACAATACTGGTGCAGGGCACCAGTGAAAATAAATCCACTGATTAAAATGAGCGAGTATTTTCTGTGGAGATCTGCCCAGATGATGATGAGAATTTTGGTTGATAAAATGCTTTGTTATATTAATCCTCATGTTATATGTACCATACTTTGTTTAACTTTAGTTCTGAATACAATATCCTTTCATGCCATAGATGCACCTTGAGGGATTTTCTTGACAGAAATTTTTGGAAGCAAGTCTATTATTGCCTGGCTGGCACACCATCTTCCACTTTTCGTAAGTTTTAATTCGGTCCAAAACTAATATTCACTCATCACTCCAGTGTTCTCTCGCCAAATTAGTTCCTGCTCCAGTGTTATCACAGAATCCCTCCAATGTGAAAGCAGATTATTCGGCCTGTCGAGTCCATGCCATCCCTCTGAAGAGTATTCCATCTATCCCTGTAACCCTGCATCTCCCAAGGCCAATCCACGTAATCTGCACATCTTTGGACAGTGGGAGGAAAACCCATGCAGACATGGAGAAAATGTGCAAACTCCACACAGACAATCACCAAAAGATGGAATTCAACCCAGGGTCCCTGGCACTGTGAGGCAGCAGTGCTAATCACTGAGCCCAGGTGTTATCTCCAAACTTAAAATTTTCATCCTTGTGTTAACTCTTGATTAGATTAGATTACATTACAGTGTGGAAACAGGCCCTTCGGCCCAACAAGTCCACACCGACCCGCCGAAGCGCAACCCACCCATACCCCTAATTTACCCCTTACCTAACACTACGGGCAATTTAGCATGGCCAATTCACCTAACCTGCACATCTTTGGACTGTGGGAGGAAACTGGAGCACCCGGAGGAAACCCACGCAGACACGGGGAGAACGTGCAAACTCCACACAGTCGCCTGAGGTGGGAATTGAACCCGGGCCTCTGGCGCTGTGAGGCAGCAGTGCTAACCACTGTGCCACCCACCTCTTGCCATGGCCTCAAGCCTTTTCCAGCTATGAGATTTCTGCAATCAGAAAATGTTGGTCTCTTGAGCAGCCCCAATACCGTCTGTCCATCTTTGGAAGTTATGTCTACAACAGCCAAGGCTATAAGTTCTTATAACACCTGCCACACTAACCACAGTTGTCCTAATATATCCTTCTGTGACTCAATGTTGAATTATTTCTGATAAAGGTAAAACATCCCACAAAAGCAGTTGCTGAATTATAGAGACCTGTCTCACTTGCACAACAACTATTTTCACCAATTATTCATGTTTTACATTGTAATATTCATTTTTTGTATGCCAGTCAGGGAGAGAATATGTTGAATCTCCTACCAGAAACGGGAAATCTATTTTTAAATAGTGCGCTCAACTGTTTCTAAAATACAAATAGGTCATTAGAGATGATTTATTAAAAGTCTATATTTCCTTTTAAAAAATTAAGTTTTTTTTCAGTTAAGATTTTTGAAGGAACTTTTCACCAAACCTCACGTTCTTCCGAAGCCAACAGAACCCATCCTTCGAATAGGATCAGGAATGAATTAACGTAAAATTTTATTTATTCCTGATGAAGGGCTTTTGCCCGAAACGTCGATTTTACTGCCCCTCGGATGCTGCCTGAACTGCTGTGCTCTTCCAGCACCACTAATCCAGAATAACGTAGAATTCATTCGACTTGTCGGGGTTTTGTTGGCTTCAAAAATGAGTAAATTGATTGCGACGACTGTGTAATGGTTGGTCGAAGTATATTTATTTTAGAAGAGTTGGGGGGATAAGAATAATGCACATTTGCATTGAAGTGTCAGTCTTTAAAGACATATTTCGAGTTCACATATTGGCGATTATTAAAGTGCTGTAAATGACAGCGCAATTATATTTGCAATCAGTCAAACATTATACAATTTGCGACATTCAATGACAGACATTTTTTTTTAAGTAACAAGTGTCTAGGAAACATATTCAAATAGGCGGGGAACATTTTGGGTGAGGGATCGAGGAGGTGAGAATCCTCTGGGAAGCTACACCCTGTTGCCAGGACGAGACGCTGTAATAGCCTTGTCGGGCAACAGTGTCTTTGTTTGTCGCTGGAAGCAAAAAGACAGTCGACCTATGGGTTGTCATGGGTAGATGAGATAAACACCGTTATTCCAACCTGGAGTCCGGCCCAAATCCCATGGCGGGAGTCGCACGATGCAGCATTGAACCGAGGGAAGTAAAATAGGCAGCGCAGACGGTAAACACTCGGTGAGTGACATGCATAACGCCGACCGTAAAAGAGCAGACGAACACTGGCGTCTCTTCTTCACGGGATTCGTCGTCAGGGTATACTTAAAAATTCAGAGGGGATTGAACTGGAAGATGGGGAGGGTAGGGATGGGGGTACAAACGGTATCTCTCCGAGAGACAAGCTCACTCGGTGAGTAGCCGGGCCCAGTGGTTGCGCGAGCGGCGCCGGCATCAAGACAGGCCAACGGCTGCGCCTCGTGCCCGCATCACGAGGGAGGGCTGGGGCGCGCCGGGCTTCTCCTGCAACCATGCAGCTGGGTAAGTCAGCGTCACCGCATGGAAATTTCTCACCACAAACGAGGCGGATCGGATTTCTTTTCTCTCATTCAAGATGATCGCTGACCTGTTCCCTGTTCCCCGTCCCCCTCCCAGTCGCCAGACCCAGCCCACGAGAGCCGAGGGGAGACGCCCCCTCCCCCTTTGCCAAATCCTGACCCTCAGGAGTTCGTTAAGGCGGCGCGCAGGCGCAGTACGGTGTTGGGAAGCGTTTCCTGCGAGATTGTGAGACTCGGGCCGTGGTTGTCAGCTGGCAATGGAGGAAGAAAATAACGGTCAGCCGCGAGTGTGGAGGAAAAGCCGAGAGCAGTGAGCCAAATTCTAAAGAAAAAAATATCACACGCACAATAGGGCGGCACTCCCTGTGATTGCAGCTTGCCGGTACGAATACACAAGAATTATCTGGATGTTTTTAAGTTGTGAATGAGGGAGGAAAGAAGGTGGTGCCTGGGTGAGTTGTGAGGGCGGCTGCCCGCGGCAACCGGCGTTCACGCCGGCCTGGCACAATACCCGATTGCGGTTGAGGGTGTCCTTGCGAGGCTATGTGTTTTTTATCCCCTTCCTGCGCTTGTTTATCCGCGGCGCGAGTGACGAGGCCGCCTCATTGTGCGATGTGTTGGAGGTCCGGCTCAATCACGATGAATGTCCTGCCCCTAACCATCAATGTGCCTCCTCCCAAAAAAAAATCCTTTCTATACCCGTATCAAATACCCCTGAGTTGGCTAAGGAGAGATTAAAGCAGACCGACACTCTGGAACTTGCAAATACTGACAAATGATTTGCACATCTTTTGTCCTGGCTTTGAACAGGCTGGGTCTCCGGTTCAACAGCTGATGATGTTCCTAGCCACGTCGTCTTTAAATGGAAAAACACCAAGCAGCAGACCTAGGCAGTGAAAGAAAACCCGTTGACGTTTCAGGGTTCATCAGAGCTGGAAGTCTGAAACACAACAGAAATTGCAGGCTAAGCTCAGCAGGTTCGGCAGCATCTGTGGAGAGAAAGCAAAGTCAGTGTTTCGGGTCCATCTACCCTTCGGGGCCCAGAAATATTAGGGAGGTGACCTATGTCATGATGGAAGACAGACTTTGAAGAAGCTTTTGAAGGTATTGAGATAAGGCCAGTTTAGTGAGATTGTAGGAGCAAGTTTATTTAAACTAAAGAGAAGGTAGAGGCAAAGGTGGTCAAAATTTGTGTTGCTCCATTATTTCCGCTACTAAAGGGAGAAAGAAACCAATAAACTTGCATGACTATTAGTTCTGGGGATTATTAGAAGATATTGTAAGTAGGATTGTAACAGAATGCATGGAAACCTGAGCTGATCAAAACAGGATCAATATAGATTTGTGTAGATTGTATCTAATGGATTTTTTGAAATCACTGACATAGCTGAAGGAAAGCAGTTATAAAAGCAGAATACAGCACATGCAGAAAATCTGAAATTAAAAACAAATGCTGGAATGTTTTTGGGTCAGGCAGCATCTGTTGAAAGAGAGAGAGTTAATATTTCAGCTTGATATATATCATAGAGTCTATGGATATATGCTTATAGGGACTTCCAGAGGATGTTTGATCATTTTTACTAGAATTGGCTATTTAACAACACTGTGGGAGTACTTTATACATGAACTGTAATGATTTAAGTAGGAAGCTCAGCATCATCTTTCCATAGGCTTTGGGTGACTAATAAATGCTAATCTTACTCATTATGAGAGCGCACTCTATTTTGGCTTTCTTACCCTCGAAAGGATGTGCTTGCATAAGAGAGCCAGATAGTCTGTTTAAAATTAATGGTGTTTGAGGAATAAATATTGGCTAAGTCACTTGGAGAACCCCTGAGATCTGCTTTGAATTATGCCAAGTGAGCTTATAACCACATTAGTTCAGACAGAAATAACTTTGGTTTAACAACTCATACCAAAGGCAGCACCTCCAACAGTATTTCAGTAGTGCACTGAAGTGTCAGCTTGTCACTTTCTGCTCAAGCCTGTTGAATAGATTTGAGTTTTCTGATTGACAATTCAAGAATTTTATCACTGACTGAGATGGGAATAAAGTGTGGAGTCACATGCAAAAATTGAGCACAAAAAGTTAAATTGAGCCAAGTTGTATTATTTGCCTTGTATTTTCTTGAGTTGACAAGAAATGTAATCAAAGTTTTTAAAATGAAAGTTGCTTCCCCTGGTGAGGTTTCCAGAACAAGGGGGAAAATCAAAGTTCTTTGAGGAGTGACATCACATACAAGGTAATGGAAATCTGAAATTTACTTTCCCAAAAGACAGGATACTGGGTTAATTGAAAATTTCAAGACCAATTTATCATCAAGGAGTATGAAATAATGGCAAGTAAATACACTTGAAGTACAGATCAACCCTAATCAAAAGCTTAAGGAGTTGAATGTAGGTTATGATGATGGTTATGGGGCTTTCAGTGCTAGTAGCCTGTCATCACCAGTTGAGTGCTGAAGGATGTATCTGCTAGACTAGGTGTGCAGCCTGTGATGAGTAAAACGTTTTTGAATTTGTCCTGTCCCAACTACCTATTGCAGATATTTGTCCATGATTACATTGGCAGGAGTGTCCATTGCATAGTCCTTGTGGAGATGAAGTTACATCTACGAATTGAGGATTCCCTCCAACCTATTGGCTAGCATTATTACTGTGTTAGTGTGTCAGATTTCAAACAGAGAATACATCTAACAACTCAAATCTGGGCTTCCTTCAAGCAGTGTGAGCCATCATCAGCAGAAGTGCTGATGCTAGGTGCTCCAATTACCTCCCACAGTCCAAGGTTAGGTAGATTGGGTAATTTAGCATGCTGGAAATGTGTTGCTGGAAAAGCGCAGCAGGTCAGGCAGCATCCAGGGAACAGGATTTAGCATGCCCAGAGTCCAGGGATGTGCAGGAGGCTAGGTGGATTAGTGTGGAGTTACTGGGATAAGATGGGGGTTGGGTCTGGGTGGGATGCTGTTTGGAGGGTCAGTGCAGACATGATGTGCTGAATGGTCATTTTCTATATAGTAGAGATTGTAAGCTATTAATCTGATGCAGCTTTAACACAATATATTTTTATACCAAACAATAGAAGCAGCATCTGATTGATCGAAGCAATTCCACAATTAATGGTTAAGATCTGCACTCTGAAGTTCTGCTTCATCAAGTCAGGAATTGTGATGGAAAATTTAACAAGAAAAAGAGAAGTCAGCTCTACCAATAGCCCCAGTCTTTGCAGTGAAGAAGCCAATACAAAAGTCAAGCTACTTGCAATAATCTTCAGCCAAAAGTGCAAGTAGATGATTCACCTCAGTATCCTTGTGAGACTCCCCTTATCTCACACATTAGTTTTCAGTCAGATTCAACAAATGCTATGGGCACATTTCAGCAAGACTTGTGCTTCAGAATTAACTGTGCCCCTTGCCAAGCTGTTCCTGTCAAATTACAACAGTGGCATTTACCCTGCAATGCGAAAAATACTCCATGTCTGATCCACAAAAAGCAGGACCAATCTAATCTAATTTCTGTTCTATCAGTGTGCTGTTGATTATCAGCAAAGTGTTATCAAGTAGCAATAACATCACTGATGCTTGGTTTTGTTTCTGCCAGGGCCACTTCAGTACTGACCTCATCAAAGCCTGAGTTTAAATGTACACAAAAGAGCTAAACTTCAGAAATGAACTAAGAGGAACTGCCCTTGTACACCAACACAGCACTTGAGCAAGTATGGCATAAAGAAATTGGAGTCATACTTAACGTCTGCAGATGCTGGAGATCAAAGTTGAAACTTTATTGCTGGAACAGCACAGCAGGTCAGGCAGCATCCAGGGAACAGGAGATTCGACGTTTCGGGCACAGGCCCTTCTTCAGGAATAAAGAAATTGGAGTCATACTTAACATAAAGAAAAATTGTTTGGTTTTTGGAGATTATGGCATCACTGCAGGAGTTCTTCAGGATAATGTCCTAGGTCCAACCATCTTCAGTTGCCTTACCAATGACTTTCCATCATAAGGTCAGAAGTAGCAACGTTCAATACATAATGTTCATGTCATATGCGATTCCTCCGATTACTGAACATCGGAACAAGAGTAGTCCATTAAGTCAGTCGTGCGTAATCCACTATTCAGTTAAATCATAGCAATCATCTACCTCAACCCAGTTTCCCTTCACTGTAACCCTTGATCTCTGTCTTCAGAATCCTATTGATTTTTGTCTTGAAGCATCTTGTGTCCATATGCAGCAATACTTAGACAACATTCAAGTTTGGGTTAATCAGCCAATAAAATTTACAATGTAGAAGTGCTGGGTAATGACCATTTCCATAGAGAGAATCTAACAGTCTCTTTTTGATATTCAGTGGCAGGAAGAAACTTGAAAGCATTCAGAAAAAACATATAAGAATGTAGCCCAGTTTGGAGGGTTTGAGCTATAGCGAGAGGCTGAATAGGCTGGGGCTGTTTTCCCTGGAGTATCAGAGGCTGAGGTGTGACCTTTATAGAGGTTTATAAGATAATGAGGGACACGAATAGGGTAAATAGACAAGGTCTTTTTCCTGAGGTGGGGGAGTCCAAAACTAGAAGGGCATAGATTTAGGGTGAGAAGGGAAAAATTTAAAAGGGCCCTAAGGGGGCAACCTTTTTACACAGGGTGGTGTGTGTATGGAATCAGCTGCCAGAGGAAGTGGTGGAGGTTGGTCCAATCACAACATTTAAGAGGCATCTGGATGGGTATATGAATAGGAAGGATTTAGAAGGATATGGAGCAGGTGCTGGCAGGTGGGACTAGATTGGATTGGGATATCTGGTCAGCATGGACGAGTGGGATGGTAGAGTCTGTTTCTGTGCTGTACATCTCTGACTCTATGATTAGCATTGCTGAATCTTGCCACTGTTTGCATTCTGAGGGTTACAATATGCTAAAAAGTGAACTGGACCAGCCGTATAAATGCTATGGCTGCGAAAACAGGTTAGAACCTTAGAGTTTTGTGGTTAGTAACTTGCCACCTGACTTCCCAATGCCTGCTCACTGTCTGCAAGGCACAAGACAAGACTGCAGTGGCATACACTTCACTTGCCCAGATGAGTGTAGCTCCATCCAGCACAAAACAGCCTGCTTAACTGGTACACGTGTTAACATTCACTCCCTTTAACATTCATTCCCTTCACCAAGGTGCACTGCAAAGCTCGCCATGATTCCTTCAACTACGCCTTCCAAACACAACCTCTACCACCTTGAAGGCCAAAGGCAGCAGATGCATCAGAACTTTGTCACCTGCAAGGTATCCCCAAGTTGCACACCATTCAGGCTTCAAGGAATATTACTGTTTCTTCAATATTGCTAGATCAAAATCCTGGAACTCTTCCCAAGCAACACTGTGGGTGTACCTACACCATATGGACTACAGTGATTCAGGAAGGCAACTCACTATTACCTTCAGAGCAAGTAAAAGTGGACAATAATTTCTGACCAACACAGTCAGACCCTGTGAATTTTTTTTAAGTGCAATGTCAAATCAGATACTGCACAAACTTCCTTCTTAACTGTGTGGCTGCACAGCAACTTGAAAATTCCTGGACAGGGTCAATCCAGCTTTTGAGTTACTACGTGTGTGAGAGAGAAAATGTAAAGGAAGTGCAGACAATTCTTTTAAAAATAATTTGAAGATATGCTGAACTTCCTCAAATTGATATCCATATTGTACTTCCTTCATTTACATTTTTAGTTACTGACCCCTTAGTATTTTTTTTTAAATCCTATTCACCAAACACTTTGTGGATAATATCATCATCCCATAAGGCTGTTCTAATCTAACATGTGATTTACTTATGACTTAAAATACACCAGGACAGCAGCCTGAAAGCCAGCAAAAGGCCTGGACAAGTTCAGTCACTGGTTCAATCAATCTTTAAAATGCCTCCCACCCTAGTGTAAGTAGATGGACAGAATCCTCGAGGAGCTGCTCTG
Organism: Chiloscyllium plagiosum; assembly: GCF_004010195.1. Classification (NCBI taxonomy): domain Eukaryota; kingdom Metazoa; phylum Chordata; class Chondrichthyes; order Orectolobiformes; family Hemiscylliidae; genus Chiloscyllium; species Chiloscyllium plagiosum. Next base: position 68,976,133 of record NC_057720.1, on the reverse strand, counting down.
CCAATCACGCATGTTTGCTGATAAACTAACCAGTAAGTTGTCGTCCACATATAGGGAGAGAAACAGTCTCTGATTGGAGGAGCAGCAAGCTGTTAACAAAGCTACTGGTAGCGGTGACTGAGTTGTCAGGATGCTTGCCTTTTGCTGGGATGTTGCCTTTTGCTGAGGATTTGGGCCATCTGCCTGGTCCAGGGTAGCAGGAGATTCAGTGGTGGAGCATAGGAGAGGAGTTGACTATTAGGGGAGGGAGGAAAGGCAGAAGATGCAAGAGTGGTGCAGGCAAAAGAGGTACTGCAGGAGGCGTGCAGAGGGTAGGGAAATCTGCTGGAGGCATAGGAAGAGAAAGAGGCTGCAAAGAAGAGGGAACAGGTTTAAAATTGTCATCAAAGAAATATTCAGCTAATTAAGAGTCAGGAAAACTTGCACATTCATTACCTCAATGAATTTAATCCCTGCTTTAAGGTTTTAGAAGTTCAGGAACTAATATGTGGGATTAAAAGTTGTTATGGATACCATTCTAACTAAACTGTCAATCACTGAATTAAATCTGAAGGTGAAACCTGATATGTTGTAGAAACGGTAGGAATTGCCTGGTCAAAATGTTCCAGCTTTGTATATATGTGATGACAAAGTGTTAGCTGTGTCAGTAGAAGGGCGTTTAGGTCAATGGTCTTTTGTCTGGAGTCTCAGGTGTGAATCCTGACACCGTAGATGTTGGAATGTGAACTCAGTAGGTATCTGGAATTGAGAGTCTATTGATGACCGTGTCTGTTTTTAAAAAAAAACCTTACCTGGTTGGACCTACAGGTGACTCCAGACCTACAGCAATGAAGTTGACTCTCAACTGTCTTCTAAAATGGCCTAGCAAGTCACTCAGTTGTAACAATCATTATGAATTCTCAAAAATAAACTAGACAGATTATCTTGCATCAACCTAGGTACTGGAAACAACAACAGCAAAAACAGCCATGTCAAAACTGCAAAGTACTCCTTCCCAACATCTAGGGGTTAGTGCCAAAATTGGGAGATCTGTCAAACAGACTCGTCAAGCAATAGCCTGACATAGGTATGATTCCTTGAGTATAACTAACAGACCATGTCCCAGACACAACAATCAACATCTCTGGATATGATCTATTCCACCTGCAGAACAGGCCTAGCACAGAGAGTGGCACAGTTGTAAACAGACAGGATGAGTTGCACTGGCTGTCCTCAGCATTAACTTCAGATACCATGCGGTCTTGTGGCATCAGGTCAAACATGGGCAGGGAAACCTTCTACTGATTGCCACGTCCTGTCCTCCCTCAGCTGATGACTCTGTGCTCCTCTGTGATGAACAGCACATGGAGGAAATACTGTGTGTGACACAGGTGTAGAATGTACTGTGGGTGGGGGATTTCAATGTCTACCACCAAGAATGGCTCTGCAGCAACATTACTGATCCAGCTCATTGGATTCTGAAGGACGTTGCTGCTAGACTGGGTCTGAAGCAAGTGGTGAGGGAACCAACAAGGCAGAAAAACATACTTGATCTCATCCTGACCAATCCACCTGCCACAGACTCATCTGTCCACCACAGTATGAGTGACCACCGCACAGTCCTTGTGGAGACAAAGTAACGCCTTTACAATGGTAAGACCCATCACCGTGTTGTATGGTACTTTCACCAAGGTCAATGGGACAGATTTAGCAACACAAGACTAAGCATCCACAAGTCACTGGGCCATCAGCAGCAGAATTGTACTCCAACACAATCTGTAACCACATGGCCTAGCATATTTATCGTTACTGTCAAGCAAGGGGATTAACCATAGTCCAAAGAGGAACACAGGAAAGCCTGCCTAGAGCATCTCCAGGCATAACTAAAAGTGAGGTGTCAACCTGCTAAAGCTACCAAGCAGAACTCCTTGCATAAGCAGCAAGTGACTTGCAGAGTTAAGTGATTCCCACAACCAACAGAACAGATTTAAGTTTGTAGTCCTGCCATATCTAGTCATAAATTGTGGTGGACAATTACATTTCTTGTTGGAGGAGGAGGATCCACAAATATATCCTGTGCGCAATGATGGGAGAGCTCAGCACATCAATGCAAAGGATAAGGCTGAAACATTGGCAGCAATCTTCAGTGAGAAGTATCGAGTGGATGATTCATCCTGACCTCCTGCAGAGGCCCACAGCATCACAGATGCCTGTCTTCTGCCAATTCAATTCACTCCACATGATATCAAGAAATAGTTGGGGACACTGGATGCTGCAAAGGTTATGGCCCCCGACAATATTCCAGCTATAGTACTGAACGCTTGTGGTCCAGAACTTGCCATACTCCGAGGCAAGCCATTCGTGTATAGCCACAGTATTGGCATCCACCTGAAGATGTGGAAAATTGTATGTTCAGAACATACCTGGGCAAAACAGGACAAATTTAAACCAACTAATTGCCACCCCATTACTCTACTCTCAATCATCAACCCTACCTCAAAGAAGAATCCAGGAAAGCCTGCCAGAAGCATCACCAGGCAAAGTAATGGGAGATGTCATCAACCGTACTATCAAGTAGCACCTACTCAGCAATATTCTGCTCGCTGATGCTCAGATTGGATTCGGCCAGTTAGTCTCACAATTACTGAGCACATTACAGCCTTGGTTCAATCGTTGACGAGAGCTGAATTTCAGAGGTGATGTGAGAGTAACAGTGCTTGACATTAAGGCCACATTCAACCGAGTATGGCATCACTGAGTCCTAGAAAAAACTTGAGTCAATGGGAATCGGTGTGAGGGAATCTCTAATGATTGGAGTCATACTTGGCTCCTAGGAAGATGATTCTAGTTTTTGGAGGTTGGTCATCTCAGCTCCAGGACATCTCTGCAGGAGTTCCTTGGGATAGTATTTTCTGCGTAACTATCTTTAGCTGCTTTGTAAATGACATTCCCTGTATCATAAGGTCAAAAGTGGAGATGTTTGCTAGCAACCATTCACGATTACTCAGATGCTGAAATGGACTATGTCCAAATGCAACAAGACCTCAATGATATCCAGGCTTGGGTTTAAAATTGGTAAGTTACATAGCTGGCACACAAATGCCAGGCAATGACCATCTCCAATAAGAGAACGTCTAACCACCACCCCTTGACTTTCAGTCCCCCATTATCAACGTCCTGAGGGTGACCATTGACCAGAAAATAAACCAGACTTGCTCATATGAAAAAATAATCTATATGACAAGGCTTATAGTACCTCCGACTCTCCAAAGCCTATTCACCTTCTGAAAGGCAGAAGTCAGGAGTATGATGAAAAACTCCCCTCTTGCTTGGATACATTCAAGTCCAACACTTAAGAGGCTTGACACCTTTCAGGACGAAACACCCTGCTTGATTGGCATCACACCCACAAATGTTTAGTCTCCCTGCCACCTATTCTGAGTAACAGCAGTGTCTACAAGATGCACTTACAGAAATTTGCCAAACATTCTGAGATATCACCTTCCAAAACCCATGACCACTTCAATCTTGGACAAGAGAAGCGGGTGCTTGGGAACAGCACCACCTCCAAGCCTGATTTGGAAATATATTTCTATTCCTTCAGTTACAAGCTTGCAAGAGTTTTTGTTCATTTTAAGATAAAGTGTTTTTCTGAATTTTAAAGTACAACCGCAGCTGCCAGACAGAACAGTTAAGAGATGGGTTATTTCAAAATAGGTGCATGTAACATGGATACATGTATCATGTTACATGGCTACCTGTGTTTTGCTTGCTGTTTTGACAATTCAAATTTAACCAATTAATTTATGTCCAGGATACTAAAACCTAGTTGAGTTTGAATTTATTATATTGACAACATTGGAACAGAGAGGGGGAAAGATATTGGAGGTCCTAAAAAAAAAAGCGGGCATTTTGAAAACTGGTCAGAACAACTGTCTTAGAGCCAGAGAGCAAAGGCCATCCGAAACAATAAATATCATGCTCACAAATTTCAATAGGCACTATACGTCAAAAGGTTCCTTTTCCTGTAAAAATACTCGCAGTAAAAAGAAAGAAGACGACCCAGGGAGAAGACAGCATTAGAGATTGTGGATTTGAGTTTAAGTTAATGTAATGTTTAGTAATATAACAGCATATTAATAGAATTGTGTTCAGTCAAGGGATGGTGGTTAGTTAGGAGAAAGAGAATGTTCAGTTTGTTAGTAGTTTTGTTTAGTGTTCCTATTAGCATTAGCAAATCTACTTGCAAGAATATTAGATCCTTTCTGGTTCAAGTGCAGATTGACACATTTGTACATGTTCCACCTTCCCAGAAACAATTCCAGGGTTCCAGGAATCCAAGCCCCTCCCTTCGACACCAACTCTTGACTCACTCATTCATATGCCCCATTCTTCAATTTCTATACCTGTTAGAACCAAGGCGCTGGGAGTAATCCAGAGGTTACAATCTGAGAGTTCCTGCTTTTAATATACTGCCTTGCTCCCTGAATTCTTGATGCGCGACCTCATCTCTCATTTTACGTAGATCATTAGTACAAGCTTTTACCCTGCCCTTTGATTATCCCCTTCAGATGCCCAGCAGCCATGTAGTAACATTCCTCATCCTGGCCCCAAAGAGTTAACACATCATCCTGAGATCAGCTCTGTGGCTGCAGAAACTGCTTTTTCTACTCCTCATTACTGAGTTTCCTACCACAATTTTCCTTGAAATCTTGCTCCACTATCGTGTACAGTCGAGCAATCTATAGTGCTGTGGAACCTTGCCCTTGTTGTTTTCCAGTAGAAACCTCATTGTCATTGTTTTGCAACAGAAAATTGGTTATCAAGTGGGGTACCCTCTGGGCTTTCCTGGCCCCTTTCCTCTGCTTGCTGGTTATCCTTTCCCGCTCTGCCTGCAGCTACTTAGTCTGCAGGGTGACCACCTCAACAGATGAGTTATCCACATAGCCTCCAGCTGATGCTCAAGTTCCAAGACTCAACACTCAAATTGGCAACACTTCCTCCAGACGTGGTCAACCAGACTGCCAGAATTATCAAGGAATTCCCACATGCTGCAGACAGTACAGCACACTAGCTTAGGCTCCCCAGTTAAATTCAAAGGACGTTCTGTTCAAGACTACTGGAAAGAAAGAGTTAAACTGTGGACCCCTTCTGCACCAGTTGGGATTAGTTTAGTTTGGGATTATGTTCAGCATGACTGGTTGGACCCAAGAGTCTGTTTCCATACTGTATGACATTATGACCTGTCAAGTCTTAGCCTCTATCTGTTTGGAGAAACCCTTAGGTTTCAGCTGTTATGATGACGTAGCCAGAGAGAAATGATACAACCACCTTCAGTGCAGGAAGTTCCTTTCAAAGGATTCATGATCTGATTAGGCTGATTAGTCTAAACACCAACAATCCTCCTGGGCTTGTTTTATTTTTCTCACAAAACACTGAGGAAAGTCCAACTGTGTAGCTCCATTCTGGTTTTAAAAACCACCTGTGATAATTAAGAGCTCATGAAATATTGACAATTTAAGGAGTTAACCAGATGTTTAGAGCTTTTGTTAAATCTGAGATTATGCTTGGATTTACATGGTTTTGCAGTCCATTCTAAGTTCAATCACTTTTTTCCTTTCTTTCAAGTCCCAAAATGTTCAGCAAGTCTTTTTAGTTTTCCTCCTCTCCCTTTCCAGACAGCTTAATCAATGCAAGTGAACTTAGATGTTCTACCTCCACAACTAAGTCCTCTGATCTAACACACACAAAAGTGGTCCAGGTAAAAATCCCCTTGGTATGTTTATGTAGAATAATAACTGAGATATGCAGATCATCAAAGTAGGAGTCTGGAATCTTCAGTGTGTGATTCTGTAGTGCTCAAATCTAACATGTAATTTTTCAATGACTACTTATGCAAATATTTTTATCATAATGACACTAATGTATTTCATTACTTAACAAACTTAATTGGTTGCATAGTCCTCAATGGAGATAGGATTGCATCACAACTTTTACTGCTATCATGTCAAAACATTTTAAATGCTTCTTTGAGTGAAATTAGGACATGCAGTAACTTATGTGGAAATGTGCTGTATCGGGTGTTAAAAGATACAGATTAGACATTGCACATTTTCTCCTTTTTCTGAGAAAATTACTTTGTATGATGAAAAAAATGTTCAGCCACAAATGAGAGAATACATATAACGACTGGAAATTTGTTTTAAAAATATTTCTATTTTTTCATAAACAGAATATTCTGAAAACTAACATGATTTCAACTTTTGCCAGTTGGAGAAATTAATTGCTCTTACACCTTCTAATTCAGAACATTTACTTTCCTGAACTATAAAGTTTGAAAACTTGTACTTTAAAGAATGAAACTAGTTGCAAGTTGATTTCAATGCAAAGCACAATAGTAATTACTTTATTTTTCTTTAAAATCATTCTTTTTTTTTTAATAGGTCAGCTCACTTGAAAAGCTATAATCATGACAGCCGAAGAGACAATTAATGTTAAGGAAGCGGAAATAATTAAACTAATCCTGGATTTTCTTAATTCAAGGAAACTCCATATTAGTATGCTATCTCTTGAGAAAGAAAGTGGTGTAATAAATGGATTGTATTCCGATGATATGCTTTTCCTCAGGTACGTAGTGTGGTTGCCAGTATATTTTGATTTTGTGTATTTTGGATGCAATAACATTTAGTTAATACTAAATTCTGCTGTACTTGTGCACACCTTTGGATTTTTTTTTTGTTTTTAATGTAAGTTTTTATCATTCCCTTTTGCTTTGCACTGCCATCCATTATCATCTAAAAGCTCTTGCCTCTGGTGCTACCAGATTTTTGTAGTTATCATTGAGTCATAGAGATGTACAGTGCAGAAACAGACCCTTCAGTCCAACTTGTCCATGCTGGCCAGATATCTTAAACTAATCTAGTCCCATTTGCCCGTACTTGGCCAATATCCCTCTACACCTTTCCTATTCATATACCCATCTAGATACCTTTTTAAATATTGTAAATGTACCAGCTTCCACCACATCTTCTGGCAACTCATTCCATGCACGCATCACCTCTGCATGAAAAGGTTGCCCCTTAGGTCCCTTTTAAATCTTTCCCCTCTCACCTTAAATTTATGTCCTTTAGTTTTGGACTCCTCCACCCCAGGGAAGAGACCTTGTCTATCCTATTCATGCCCCTCATGATTTTGTAAACCTCTATATGGTCAACCCTCAGCCTCTGACACTGCAGGGAAAACAGCCCCAGCCTATTCAGCCTTTTCCTAAAGCTCAAACCCTCCAATCCGGACAACATCCTTGTCAATCTTTTCAGAACCCTTTCAAGTTTCACAATATCCTTCTGATAGAAGGGAGACCAGAATTGCACTCAATATTCCAAAAGTAGCCAAATCAACAACCTGTACAGCCACAGCATGACCTCCCAACTCCTGTACTCAATGCGCTGACCCATAAAGGAAAACATACCAAATGCCTTCTTCACTATCCTATCAACCTGAGACTCCACTTTCAAGGAACTATGAACCTGCACTCCAAAGTCTCTTCATTCAACAAAACTCTCCAGGAACTTACCATTAAATGTATAAGTCCTGCCCTGATTTGCCTTTCCAAATGCAGCACCTCATTTATCTAAATTAAACTCCACCTGCTACTCCTTAACAAGATCCCGTGTACGCTGAGGTAACCTTCTTCGCTGTCCACTACACCTTCAATTTTGGTGTCAACTCACTAACTATACCTCCTATGTTCACATCCAAACCATTCTTTTCTGCCCCTCCTTTTTCTTGCTTTGGTACTTAAAAGCTGCCAATTTCAACCATCTTCCAGTTTTGATGAAGCAGATACGACAGCAGATGCTGAATGTTTTGAAAATTTTTGGGTTTTATTTCAGATTTATAGCCATATTTTGCTTTTGGTTTAACATTTTATTTATTCAACCCTAAGGATCAGTTTTTCTTCATTTTTTGGTTGAGGGTTTTAGTTTAGACCATTCTCTTAAAGACTGCAGCATTAACTAGAACTTGAGATTTCACAATCTTTGTGTGGTGAGTGTTGTTACCATATAAAGTGTAGACCTATGAGTAGTAAAGCTCATAGTACTGTTCCCTAACTTCAGGGATACCCTATACTGAACTGGCGTGAACTAGTTGACCAAATCATTCAACAGATCTTTCTTTCATTGAGCAAGTTTGTTATTCTGTGCTAAATTTGGGAGAGCTTTGTGCGATAGATTCATGCCCCTGAGAACTGGATTGAAATTGTGTCTAAAATCATTTCACATATGGATTAACAAAGTCAGCAAAACAAATACTAGTTTAAACTGATTAAATAGAGCACATTGATCCAATTTTACAGGGTGACAATACTGTTTCCATATAATTGGGCACATAAACTAGTTGTCCTAAGTACATAAGAGTACTGGAATTTGATGGGATGAATTCTATGCTAAATCCAATAAAAATGCAATCAATGCATGTTTTTCATAATAAAGTAAATCAGTGGATGGCAGTTCCTGTGCTAAGATGGAAAATGCACACAAGTTTGTTGGTAATGGTGGCATAGAGTGACCCACTTTAACAGCATTTACCTAGTAAAATTATTATGCATGCTATATTTTGCCACATTTTTTCTTTTTGTCCTCTCCTGAAATAATTGACATTTTTCTGAGGTATGGTTCTACAGGCACAAGGAACCATCCAGTAATTGCCACAGTGGATGATACTTGTGATAAGCGCACTCAGTCCATGCAATCATACCATTTGACAATTTGTTTTTATTATGGATTTCAAGCATACATAGTCGTTGTTTTTGAACTATGATTTTGCTACTTTTTAAAAAAAAAACTTAATTTTCTCATCAACCTGCTCAGAAATATTATGACACACCTCTGGAGCAGATAGGATTCGAACACAGGCTTCTCAGTTTGTGGTAGGGATGCTGCTGCTGCACCACAAGAAGGCCTGATTTGACTGCAATAAACAATTTAATCGATTGTAAAAATCAAAAGATCTGCAGATGCTGTAAATCAGAAACATAAACAGATGTTGCTGGAAAAGCTCAGTAGGTCTGACAGCATCTGTGAAGAGAAATCAAAGTTAACATTTCAGGTCCAGTGACCCTTCCTGAAATTCCTCAGAATTTAATCTGGTGTACCTTGCCTTTATCAAGACACATTTGCTTCCAGCAGGGCTTATTGAATCATATATAAAAGTTGTAACACCAATCCATATGTGAAATGATTTTAGTTTCAATAACCATACTACTAATAATATCAGCACAGACTAGGGATGTAGTAAAGATGGTGAAGATAACTCCACTGATCGCTGCATAAGCATCAGAGTTGCCCACCAATCTGCAGGCTTGTAAACACAAAAGTATATTTAATAGTAAGATTATCAATCAAATAAGTGTTGGCAATTGTATTAATTCCTTTTCTCGGTTGGATATGAAAATATAAACTTGGGTTGTGCCATCTAAAACAATTTAGTATTTTCATCTTAAATCATCTTTGGGTATTTTACAGACAGCTGGTGCTCGATGGTCATTGGGATGAAGTGCTTCAATTCATCCAGCCACTTGAGTGTATGGAAAAATTTGATGCAAAAAGGTTAGTTCATTGTTTTCTTTTCTTGGTTTTACCTGTTTTCCCCCCCCCCCCCCACACACTTTTTAACAAGCTTGTGTAGAAGTAACAATATTCTTGCATTTCAGACATCAATCATAATATATAGAAATTGCTGGAGAACCTCAGCAGGTCAGCCATCATCTCCAGAGAGAGAAACACAGTTAACATTTCAAATCCAGTATGATGAGTTCAGAACTGAAAGGGGTTGGTCTGAAGAACAGTTGTATTGGACTTTAACTCTGTTTCTCTCTCCACAGATATAGCCAGACCTGCTGAGTTTCTCCACTTTTTTTCTTTCTTTTCAGATTTACAGCATCTGCAGTATTTTGTTTTTATATCTGTAGTTGTCTGCCAAGTGAGCAAATTAATAAACTTTCAGTTTGAGATTTGCATACAAGGAAATGGAGGCTGAAGTAGGCATCTGAATTTCACAAGTATGAATATTTGATATTAGAAATTTACTGTTAAAATTTGCTACTTTCATACATATAAATACTTCTTTACTTGAAAATTACAGCCAATTAATCACTATCTCGGAACAGGAGGAGGCCACTCAGCTCGTTGAGCCTGTCCAACATTCATTACAATAATAACAGCTCAAACACATCAATCCCTTCGACCCACCCCATCCCCATAATTCTCTACACCATTGGTAATCCTAAATTATCAATTTCTACCTTAAACATAGTCAAGAATTTTGAAAGTTCACAGCTGTGTGTCAGAACTTTTCTCGTTATCCCCCTTATTTTTAAATTATGCTGCCTGCTTCTAGACTCTGCAACCAGAGGAAATTTGTGCTAATAATTTAGTAATGTTATTGTGAGAATTGTTAATAATTATTTAATTTGGTAAATCTACTTTTCCAGATTCCGATATATTATTTTAAAACAGAAGTTTTTGGAAGCATTATGTGTAAACAATGCAGTGTCAGCAGATGATGAACCTCAGCATGTAAGTGCATGACTTATTTAATTTGTTCTTGTGTATGATTCAATCAAATAAGTTGAAATGCTAAACATGGCAAATATATTATTTTTAACACTGAAGATCCAAGAATAACTTCTCTGAAGGTCTAATAATTGCTTCCCTAAAGTTCCTTTATTATCTCTTCTCCATAGGTTTGCTAGGTATCCTACTTCATTCCAAGCTGAGCTTCTAACCTCATATTTTCTCCTATCTCTGAATGAGCCTTTCTATTTATGTAAGATTACCCTTGCCTCACTTGTTGCAGAGCTGAAAACCTCATTTTTGTTGTTGCCACTTCCATACATCTGTTTTGATGCTGTCCTGGCTGCTCTCCCGACTGTCCTCATTCAACTGAGTAGCTTTTTGCCCTGAAATTTTCATGGTAACCTCTTGACCTCTCCAGTTCTATTTCTGATAAGGTCTTTTTAAATCCCATCATGTGGCCAATATTTTAATAATCTATTTTCATATTTAGTTCTTCAACTTTGTTGATTTTTGTTATGAATTCAATTCCTTGAAGTGCCTCAGGATATTTTTTCTATAATTCAAGCTTTTACAGTAACAAACATTATAGCATCACCAGCCAATTACAGTAACTAATAGGAACTGAATTTTAAATCTGACATATTTGTTTAATAGTTGCATATTTTGAAACTAATTATGAGAGGTGGGCAGAATGAATTTTTTTTATTATTCGTTCATTCATGGGATTTGAGTGTCACTGGCTAGGGCAACATTCATTGCTTAACTCTTGTGTAGGTGGTTATGAACTGGTTGTCTGACCACTGCAACCATGCAGAGTAGGTACATCCACTATGCTGTTAAGAGAGAATTTCCAGGATTTTAAACCAGCAACAGTGAAGATACAGTGGTATGGTTCCAAGTCAGGATGATGTATGACCTGGAAAGAAACTTGCAGATGGTGGTGTCCCATGCATCATCTGCCCTTGACCTTCTAGATTGTAGAGGTCATAGATTTAGAGTATACTGTTAAAAAAGCCAGGATGAGTTTGTGTGGTGCATTGTGATGGGGAGGTAAATGCTTAAGGTGGTCAATGGGTGCCAGTCAAGTGGCTGCTTTGTCTTGAATTTTTGTCAAGCTACCTAAGAGTTGGTGGAGTTGCACTTATCCAGGCAAGCGAAGGATATTCCATCACACTCCTAACTTCTACATTGTAGATGATAGAAAGTATTGTCAAGAAAGGAAGTAAGTGACTCGCTGCAGGATTCCTAACCTCTGACCTTCTCTTTTATATGGCTAAAAACTGAAAAAAAGACCTGAGCTTTTAACTGACTGCCACTCTAACACACCACCTTCTTCCTGGCCAACATTTCTGTCTCCGGCTTACTGCAGTGCTCAAGCTGGAAGAATAGCACCTCATTTTCCATTTCAGGATTCTGCAACCCTCTGGACTGAATATCAAGTTTAATAACTTTATGGCTTGAGCTATCCCATGTCCTTATACCAAACCCCACACATCAGGCCTTGTTTACACATAGTTGGCTGACAAATGTATTGGAATTTTTTTTAGATTAGATTAGATTACTTACAGTGTGGAAACAGGCCCTTCGGCCCAACAAGTCCACACCGACCCGCCGAAGCGCAACCCACCCATACCCCTACATTTACCCCTTTAACCTAACACTATGGGCAATTTAGCATGGCCAATTCACCTGACCCGCACATCTTTGGACTGTGGGAGGAAACCGGAGCACCCGGAGGAAACCCACGCAGACACGGGGAGAATGTGCAAACTCCACACAGTCAGTCGCCTGAGTCGGGAATTGAACCCGGGTCTCTGGCGCTGTGAGGCAGCAGTGCTAACCACTGTGCCACCGTGCCGCCCACGGTGAGATTCTTCTCAAATTCTTTTGAGAAGATGTTAAGCAAAATGGATAAAGGAGAAGCAGTTGAGGGAAGTGAATCTATTCGAGCCAAATTTGCATAAGACACAAAAGAGGTAAAAAGGCAAGTGGTGAGGATGACGCAAAGTGCAGAAGTATACACAGAGGTTAAGCCAGTTGACAAAAACTTGGCAGATGAAATATAATGTGGGAAAATGTGAGGTTATGCACTTTTGTAGGAAGCACAGAGAAGTTGAGTATTTTTAAATGGAGAAAGACTGCAGAAAACTACAGAACAAAAGGATTTGGAAATTCTTGTCCATGAATCATAAGTAGTTACCATCCAAGTTTAGTAGGTAATAATGAAGACAAATTGGGTGTTGGTCTTTATTTCCGACGGAATGGAGTATAAAAATTAGGAAGTTTTGCTAAAATTGTACAAGGCACTAATCAGACCACAGTTGGAATACTGGACAATTTTGGGCCCCTTATCTAAGGAAAAGTATGCTAGCATTGGAGGCAGTCCAGAGAAGGTTCATTAGGCTGATAACTGGTATGAATGGACTGTTTGAAGAGAACATGATTGAGTTGGGCCTGTACCTATTGGAATTTATTTAACAGTGAGAGTTGACCTTATTGAAACTATAAAATTTGTTGGAGACTTAAAAGGATAGATACTGAAACATTGTTTCCCATTATGGGAGAATCTAGGACCTGAGAGCATAATGTCAGAACAAGGGTTTGCATAATTAAGACACAGATGAGGTTGAATTTGCTAGGTAAATGCTTTTACCTTACTGGGCTGGAGAGTGCAGCTATTTCATAGCCTTTGCATGATCCAGCGCTTTCAGCCATTTCTTGTTTTCACGTAGCCACAAATTGGTTGAAGCCTGACATCTGTGATGTTAGGAGGATGCTGAAATAGATCATCGACAGTTCTTCTGGCTGAATTTGATTGCAAATACTTCAGCTCCTTCTTTTGCACTGATGTGCTGCGTTCTCCTATCATTTGAGGAGGATGATTTATTTTTTAAGTCATCTGTTTAATTGTGCAATACTGTTCATAACTGGATGTGACCAGTCAGCATGGCTTAGATCTGATCTCAAATAAACCTAGAGAACAGCACGGTGGGCAGCAGGTTGGCACAGTGGTTAGCACTGCTGCCTCACAGCACCAGAGACCCGGGTTCAATTCCCGCCTCAGGCGACTGACTGTGTGGAGTTTGTACATTCTCCCCTTGTCTGCGTGGGTTTCCTCCGAGTGCTCCGGTTTCCTCCCACAGTCCAAAGATGTGCAGTCAGGTGAATTGGCCATGCTAAATTGCCTGTAGTGTTAGGTAAGGGGTAAATGTAGGGGTATGGGTGGGTTGCGCTTTGGCGGGTCGGTGTGGACTTGTTGGGCCGAAGGGCCTGTTTCCACACTGTAATGTAATCTAATCTAAATCTAATCGAAACACTGAAGAAACTCAGCAGGTCCGGCAGCATCTGTGGAGAGAGGGACAGAGTTAACATTTTGAGTCTGGTATGATTGTGCTTCGTAACAAGTAGATCTAAACCTACTGGTTGTGGCATTGCTTAGCTCTATTTTGCATACTGCTTCTGTTTTTCATGCATCTAGTCCTGTGTTGGAGCCTCAGCAGACTGACATCTCATTCTTAGGTGTTGCTGTTTGCATACAGGTTTGTGGGTATGGAGTCCATGTCAACCAGACCATGTAAGGATGCCAGATTTCTTTCATAAAGGATATTAAAGGAGTTTCAAATCATTTTACAGATGATCAACAATGATTTCATGGCTGGTCTAGCTTTTAGATTTATAAAAATTTATAAATTTGTTAAATTCCATCTGCCTTGTCCCCAGACCATTAGCCTGAGCCTTGATCACTTGTCAAATAACATTACCACAACTCCACAACCTCTCCTTTTCTTTAAATGTTTAAAATTAAATTTTGTTTTAGCTTATGGTCTCCTACTCAGCAGGGTATTGCTTCTCGCATTATGTTTATACCTTTTTAACTTGTGAAAATAAAGGTTAGACTTGCATTAAAATATATCTGCCCTAAAAAAAAAACTCATATGTATTGGATGTTATTTGTTGCAGCTGGAGTACACAATGCAAGAGGCTGTAAAGTGTCTCCATGCACTGGAAGAATATTGTCCCTCCAAAGACGACTACAGCAAACTCTGCTTATTGCTTACCCTTCCTCGCTTAACAAATCATGCAGAATTCAAGGATTGGAATCCCAGCACTGCTCGTGTTCAATGCTTTGAGGAGGCCTGTGTCATGGTGGCAGAATTCATTCCTGCTGACAGAAAGCTGAGTGAAGCCGGTTTCAAAGCGAGCAATAACAGACTATTTCAACTTGTCATTAAAGGTTTGCTATATGAGTCTTGTGTAGAATTCTGTCAGAGTAGAGCAACTGGTGAAGAGATTAGTGAGAGTGAAGTGCTGCTCGGAATTGATTTACTTTGTGGAAATGGATGTGATGATCTGGATTTGAGCCTTCTCTCGTGGCTTCAGAATTTATCACCTGATACTTTCTCATGTGCTTTTGAGCAAAAGATTTTGAATATCCACACAGACAAACTTGTAAAACCTACAAGGTCTTCATACTCTGATATTTTAACACCTCTAATTAATAAACTGTCTCCTTACCCATCATCCCCAATGAGGCGTCCACAATCTGCTGATGCATACATGTCACGATCTTTGAACCCAGCGTTGGATGGACTGTCATATGGGCTAACCAGTCAGGAGAAGCGTAATGCTGATATAGTTAATAGAAGTTCTCCAATGTCTCATTCTTTTGCAAACTTTAATTATCCTGGTACACAAAACCTTTCCAGAAGTCTCTTGCTTGAAAACACAGACTGTCACAGCATATATGAGGAATCACCAGAAAGGTTAGTTTATTTTTGTATTTATTGATATTTTTATTACTGTTAAAAGGCTCTGGGTTAACTGGCATGTCTAATGTCTTAATTGTTTATAATGTATTAGCAATTACAGTTTAGAACAGATCACTGAAAATAGTTCATTGATTTATATTTTAATTTACACGTTCCCACAACCTAGTTAATAGAAATAAACTAAACTGGTCAACTGGGAGGTAAATATGAATGTTGTAATAAAGTACAAAAGAAATAGGAGCAGGAGTAGGCCATTCAGCTTCTCAAGCCTGCCCTGTCTTGGGCATACAATCGTGGCTGATCTGCTCCAGATCTCCATTCCTCTTTTGTGACAAATTCTTATAGCCTTCAACTCATTGATATTTCAAATATTTACCAATCTCCCATTTAATCTCACCTCAACTTTCTGGAGTAGAGAAGTACAGACATTCACTGCCATTTGAGAGGAGAATTTCTTTGCATCTCAGTTTTAAATGTGTGTTCCCTTTTTCTGTAACTCTGTACCGTAGTTTGAGGCTCTCCCATTATAGAAATATCTTCTCACTATTTATTCTGTCAAACCCCTTAAATCACCCATCATTCTCCTAAACTGTAAAGAATAAAAGCCTAACTATAAAAATCGAAGAACAGTTGATGCTGAATATCAGAAACAAAAACAGAAATTGTTGGGCAAACTCAGCAGGTCTGGCAGCATCTATGTAGAGAAAGCAGAGTTAACATTTTTGGGTAGAGTGACTCTTCTTCAGAACACAGCCTAATCTGGTTAGCTGTTCTCAATAAGTAAACCCCTTCACCACAGGAATCATCCTAGTGAATCTTTTTGAACCTCCTATACCCATATATTCTGTCTTATATATGTATACCAGAACTCTAAACAGTACTCCAGATGTGCCGTCACCACACCATGTAAATTTGTAAAAGACTTGCCTATTTGTAAACTCTTAACGCCATACCGCTAGCAATGAAGGCCAAAATTCTGTTAATCTTTTTACTTGTGCCTTAAGTACAAATCTTTTGCATTTCTTCACAGTAATACCAAGATCCCTCTGCACTACAATTTTTGGAGTCTTTGCCATTTAAGTAGTAGTCTGTCTTTTGATTCTTCCTACCATGGAAGCATGTAATATAGGAGCAGGAGTAGGCCACTTGGCCCTTTGAGCCTGCTCTGCCATTTGGTATGATCATTGCTCACCATCCATCTCCGTGATCTTGCTTTCTCCCCAAATCCTTTGATCCCTTTAACTCTAAGAGCTATATCTATCCCATTCTTGGAAGCATTCACTGTTTTGGCCTCAGCTTGTTTCTGTGGCAAAGAATTCCACAGGCTCACCACACTCTGGATGAAACAATTTCTCCTCATCTCTGTCCTAAAAGGCCTACCTCTTATCCTTAGACTGTGGTCTCTGGTTGTCTGGACTCCCAGATTACCAAAACAGCCTTTCTGCATGTAGACCCGAGGGCAACTTTTTCATGCAGAAGGTGGTGGAAAGAGCTGATAGAGGAAGTGGTGGAGGCTAGTAGAAATACAACATTTAAAAGGCATCTGGATGGCTATGTGAATAGGAAGGATTTAGAGGGATCTAGGCCAAGTGCTGTCAAATGGGACTAGATTAATTTAGGATATCTGGTCAGCATAGACTAGTTGGACCGAAGGGTTTGTTTCCGTGCTGTACATCTCTGACTGTATATTGGAGCAAAATTAGGCCATTCAGCCCATCAAGTCTACTCTGCCATTCGATCATTTCTGATATATTTCTCAACCTCATTCTCCTGACTTCTGCCTGTAACCCTTAATCCCTAAAACCTATCAATTTCTATCTTATATACACTCAATACTACCCTGTCTAATATTGTTAGAATTTCATAGGTTCCTACGCGATCACAGTCATTCTTCTAAACTCCAATCAATATAATCCTAACTGATCCGGTCTCTCTTTATGTATCTGTTCTGCCATTCCAGGAATCGATCTGGTAAACACACTTTGCATTTCCTCAATAGCTAGAACATGCTTCCTCAGTTTATGAAACCAAAACAGCACACAATCCTTTTTGTGGCCATACCAGTGGCCAGTACAGTTGCAGCAAGCCATCCATGCTCCTGTACTCAAATCCTCTCGCTGTAAGTGCCAATATACCATTGCCTGCTTCACTGCCTGCTGCACCTGCAAGCTTACTTTCAGCTATTGATGAAGACACCCAGGACTTATCGCACTTCTCTCTTTCTCAATCTCTCGCCATTCGGATAATAATCTGTTGGCCTATTATTTTGACCAAAGTGGATAACCTCACGTTATACTGCACCTGCCATGTGTTTGCCCATTTACTTGTCCATCTGTAAACTTGGAGACATGGCATGTATCTTTTTGATCTAAATCATTAATATACACTGAATAACTGGAGTCCAAGCTGCAGCATCTCACTGGTCACTGCCTGTCACTTTGATTAAAAACCCTTTTATTCCTACACTGTTTCCTGTCTGCCAACCAGGTCACAATCCATTTGAGTACATGACCTCCAGTCCCATGTGGTTTAATTTTGTATGCTTATCTCTTCTGTGAGACTTTGTCGCAAACCCTCTGAAAATTCAAGTAAACCACATCCATGGCTCCCCCTTATCCACTCTCGTACTCCTTCAAAATATCCAGCAGATCTGTCATGCTTGACTTTCCCTTTGTAAATCCATGCTGACTTTGTCCTATCTTGTTACTATCTTCCAAACATTCTGCTATTACATATTTTATAATGAGTTCTAGCATTTTTTCCCACAACCAACATCAAGCTAATTGGTCTATAACTTGCAGGTTTTCTACCTCCATTCCTAAATATCTACCTTCCAACCTATTGTAACTGTTCCAGAGTCAATAAAATTTTGGAAGATGACTATTAGTCCATTTACTTTATCTAGGGCTACTTCGTTAAGTACTCTCTGAAGAAGGTTATCAGACACTGGTGACATATCTGCCTTTAATCTAATTAGTTTCCATAGCACTATTTCTCTACAAATAGTAATTTCATTTAAATCTTCTCTTTAGGTTCTGTGTCCCTCCATATTTTTTTGGAATGTTATTTTGTCTTCCTTTGTGAAGACAAAACTTAAAATATATATTTAATTGGTTTGCCATCTCTTTGTTTCCAACTATAAATTCTCCTGTTCTGACTGTAGAGAACTTATACTCATCTTTACTAGAGATTTTATTTTCTTCACATAGAATCTTTTACTATCAGTTTGTATGTTTCCTGTAAGTTCACTGTCACATTCTATTTTCCCCTCTTAATTAGTCTCCCTTTTGCTGGAAACTAAACTGATCCCAGTCCTCAGATCAGTTTTGGCAAATTTGTATGTCTCTTCCTTGACTTTAAAACTATCACTAACTCCCCTTATTTGCCATAGTCTGAGCACATTTACCATTTTATGACAGACTGGAATGAATAACTTTGCAGTTCATCTGTGCACTCTTTAAATGTGCACGGCCTCACATTAAACTCTATCTGCCAAGTTTTTGCCATGTCACCCAACCTATCTGTATCCCCTTGCAGATCTCTTATATCCTCATCACATGTCCTCCCATCTATTTGTGTATCATCAGAAAATTCGGATGTATTACACTCCAAGTCATTAACATAAATGGTAAATAATGATCCTTATAGCACTTCACTGGTTACATCTTTTCAAATTATTTCTAACTCTGTCTTCTACGTGTGAATTAATCCTCAATCCATGTTAATTCATTACCCCCGATGGTATGAACTCATGTCTTGTGCAGTAATCTTTTTTGCAGCACCTGAGAGGGCATCCAGATATACTCCAATCAGTTCCCCTATGTCAACGCTGATTGTTATGCTCTCAAAGAATTCTAGCACATTTGTCAAACTTTATTTCCCTTTCCCAAAACCATACTGACTTTTTAAAATTGGTTAAGCTTTTCTAAATATCCTGCTATTTCTTCTTAATAATGAATTTTCCCATCGATCAGTTATTAGATGATGGGCAAATTGGCCTGCAGTTTCTGCATTCTGCCTTCCTCCCTTCTTGAATAGGGGTGTCACATTAACAGTTTTTCTGTTAGAAACCTCCCAGAATCCAGAGAGTTCTGGAATATTTTAACTAATGCCTCCATTTTCTCTGCTGCCACGTATCTTAAAACACCTGGATAACAGCCATCAGGTTCTGATGATTTTTCTGACTTCAGTGCCATTATTTTTTCAAATACTTATTTCCTTATGATAGAAACTGATACAAGATTTTTCCTCCCTTGCTTACCTAATAATTTTGGGACCTTCACAGTTCCATCACCATAGTGTGTCCAGATTGCCCACAGTATTCCAGCTGTGGCCTGATCAGGGCTTAATATTGCTGAAACTTGACTTCTGCCTTGTTTATTCTAATCCTCGCGATGTGAAGAATGGCATTCAATCGGCTTTTTGATTAATTATCTGAACTTGTTCATAACATTTTGATGGTCTATGTATTTGGACATGAACTGTTTCCACCTGTTCACCATTTGCACAAATTGGGTCCAAAGTAGATGATCTCGCATTTGCTGATATTTAAAATGTATTCACTTTTTTTCTATCTGCATAATTCTATCTGCATAGTATAACCAGGAATTCCCTGACAATATATGTAAAACTAATAATTCTATAATTATTTCTTTCTGTATCATTTCTAATTAATGAAAAAATAAATAGTCTTCAGGGGTTCACCTTATGCCTGATCACTCCTTATTAGTATCATTGTTAGCAACCTTTATTTTGGTTTTGATATACCATGTGTGATTTTTTTTTTTTGCTAGCATTGACTGTTTGTTCAATTGTTTTTTTCTGTTCTTTGTTTGCTTCCATTTGTTAAGCTCCATGTGTATTTTTGCATTTCGTGTAGGTTTTTACTTTTTCATTCCTTCATGATATGATGTCAATGGTGAGGCCAATATTTGTTGTTATCACTAATTGTCCTTAAGATAGTGGTTATGAGCCATTTTCTTGAACTGCAGATGTCCTCCTGAGCTATTCCAAGAGTTTGACCCAGCAACAGTGAAGGAAAGGTGATATTGTTCCAGGTCCATGGTATGTAGCTTAAAATGGAACCTGCAGATGGTGGCATTCCTATGATTCTGTCACTCTTGTCCTTTTTGTGCAGTGAAGATCGAGTTTAGAAAGTGTTATTGAAGGAACCTTGGTGAGTTGTTGCAGTGAATTGTGTACTGCTGCCACCGTACGCCAGTGGCAGATGAAAGCCCATAAATTTCAAATAATTTGCATCCACCTGTGATATCATTTCTATTTGGAATGTTTGGCATTGGCTATTCAACATTCTGTGCTAGCTCCCCATTTCATGTGACAACTGCCATTTTCAGGTTAACATTTTAATGACCTCAGTGTCTAGGTTCATGTCACCTTCCTCTTGTGAAGACAAAATCTTTTGAATGCAAAACACAGGTTATGTTTGCAGAGGTGAATAATTCCTTTCTCCTTGTATAAAGTTTCCATGTTCTTTTGAAAATAATTTTTATATTTTGTTAACCATTTTGCTAATTCAGTACCTTTCCCTTTTCTTTCCATGTCTTTAGGACAGATTCCCCAGTGCCCAGAGTTCAGCATGCTGAAACTTTGATTCAGAATGAAGCATCACTTGTCAATTCCATAGAATTAGCATCAAATCCAGCCACTTCTAAAATGGAAAAGAATGAGGTATTTGCTAGATTTATTAATTATTATAATTCTTACTTTAGGATTTTTCATTTTAAACCTGTAACATGTAATTTTTATTCATTAACAAAAAGAACCAGTATCTGCATATGTGTACCACATCATCTTGCATTTGTGTGAGATTTGTCTATTTTTCAAAGAATACACTTATAAAGTTTAGGTAATGGATACAGTTTTGAAGGGTGACAATCAGAGGTTCCTGGTTAGACAAAGGTTGAACTCAACCATGAAGCTATTTCTCAAAGTTATTAATTTATAACTCTGCAACATTATGAACTGCTTTCATTGTGTAGATCTGGTCAGGAGTGAAACTCGCATTAAACCAATCCTGAGCTGTAGAGTATTTGAGAGAAATAGCGACAAGCAAGTGATATCTCTATTATTCACTTTTCCATGGTTCTGATCACTACTATTTTGACTTAAGCTTTGTGCTATGCTCACAAATCTCATTTTAAAGATCATGACATAGTTCTCTGATTCGAGTAGCTTGTGTTGAGCTGCTCAATATTACTCATTTAGTGATTTACGTGACTTGAGGGTTAGCTAGCTTGGCAAAAATTGGAAAGGCAATTACTGCTGATTCAATTTTGAAACTTAATTCATTTTAGAAGAGCTGATTTAGTTTTAACAAAATACTGTTATTTGAAGATATTTCTTTAAATTTCAACTATTTTCAAAACTCTGTGAAAAGTTTCCTAATCTTTATACAGAAAGTTCCCCTGTTGTTTGTACTTCAAATGCTCCCATTTTGTGATCAGTTAGACTATTACTTCATTATGTATTCTCAACTGTGCTTTTCTAAAATGTATTGTAGAGAACTCGAGCTTCATTTCTGTAAAATGCTGTTGATTCTTCTCTGCTCTATTGTGATAACACTAAGTTTTTTTTCTTTGAGTCTGTTTTTGAAAAGTAACTACAAGTTGCAACAATTCATAGGCTTTTGGCTGCTAGAGAAGATCCAGGCATTATAACAATAGAATGTTTTTCTGTTTTCATTTACTCCACTAATCTGAATTTGAAATTTCTTTGGTCCATATTACATGAGCAGCAAGAAGCCTCCAGTTACCTATTTTATATGTGAACACCCAGTGAATGAGTGTTAGCAAGCTATTTGGGATTACCATTGTTAAACCTTTTGCTGTTATGGACCAGCAGCAGCATATACACTGTCAGTGTTCCTGTTTCCCAGGCCAATTGTTATGCCCGATCAATGCCCTAAGTAAGACAGACTCAACATAAAATGATATTTAGGACTTTGCAGGTTTCTAAGACTCTATGCTATAAAATGTTTTTTAAAAAAGTAGAATATACCAAAGTTACAAAGTGGATTTCTTGGAGCAGTATACATTCATTACACTACCCATCAAGATTCTGGTTGATTTCTCCTGATATATAGGACACCATCTAAATAAAATCTCTTATATGAATGCACATAATTTTTTTTAATATCATTATCTTTAATCTCTTAGCCGAGAGAACCTGCAGATCAATTTCAAGAGTACTATCGACAGCGGATGCGCTACCAACAGCATCTAGAACAAAAAGAGCAACAAAGACAAATGTATCAGCAAATGTTACTAGAAGGAGGGGTCAATGAAGATGATGGAGCAAGTCAGCAGCAGAACCTCACAGAACAGTTCCTTAACAAGTCAGTTTTAGCTCTGGTATAAGCACTACCACAGTATACATTCTTTGTTCCCCTCTCAAGATACCATTGTATCTTGTTAATAAAAAAAAGTTTCTTAAGATTTTTAAATACTGTTTAACAGTCAGCATGGATCTCTGTAGTAAAATGCTGTATAGCTCTTTTTAAATTATTGTATTTGTTAACATTGGTCATTTTTCTTTTTAAACAGATCAATGCAAAAGCTAGAAGAATTAAATATAGGAATGGATAATCTTAGCACTGAGGCACAGTCTCCAAACCAGCAGTGTAATGGAAACCAATTAACTGTACAAAATGGCTCTTCAGCCACTAATTTTTTAACACCACTTGAAGTTAATCAGCGTTCAGGATTGTCTGATGTTTCAAGCCAGTGCACAACTACTCCAAGTAAAACGATCACAGGGAAGGCATTCCCTTACTCTGATGAGTCCTCATTCTTTACTATGCAGAAGTAAGAAAGATGTCTATATTTCAGTGACAATATAAATGGATGACTGGAAATTGCAAAAAAGGTTTCTTAGTTTTGACTTAAAACGCAATGGAACATTTTCATTTACAATATCCTTATTGAACCAAATACTTTCTCTATTTATTGTTATTCACTGATCCAGCCTTTCTGAATGCTGTAAATTGAACAGTTTTAACCCATTGCAAATCAATGCATAATGGTTTATTTTATTTGGTCACTGCTGAGATGTTGACAAAACTAATTTAGTAGTAACTTTATGGGATTAACTGCTTCCATGGTTCTGAAAAAAAGAATAATTACTAGTAAAGAGTTCTGAAAAGCAATCTAAATAATACAACTTGACATGTTATCCCAGTAGATTTGCTGCTGTTAAATACTTGACAATTATGCTTACAGTTCATTGCTCTATGGTGTTGTTTTAAACTATAAACAGTCCTAAGCTTTCAACAAACACCTATATAGTTAACTATAACCTTTTTTTTTAATGTAGTGTGGATTCTTCATCTTCAAAAGATACTGCAATAAACTCACCAGTGATGGAAAATGCTTTGGCCAGTGGAAATGGGACAAAGGATGAAGAGGTATACCACTTAAGTAATATTATAATTTACTGGTGCATGTTATGTTACATATACTAAGCTAACAAAGATTCTCACTCAAATGAATTATATAATTGTTTAATATTAATTTCTTGTCACATTGACTCAGCACTGCTCTTAGAAAAAACATAAACCTTTTTATCTGCATGTGATAATTGTTATTTTATTCTTCTTTGGAGTCTGACTTCTGTCTGTCATTTTGGTTTGTTTCTATGTAAAATATGTGAGCAGCTAACCATATACCCCTTTGACATATAGTGGTATAATAATCATTGAACCTTAGTATCAAAAACCTGAGGGTTTAATTCCATTTACGTGCTCCTGTATTCACAGTATTTATATGGCTGATCCAGTTCAGTTTCTGTTGGGAATTCTGCAGCAAGCAATTCCTCTCCTAACTCACCAAAGCCTGCCCACTATCTTCAAGACACAAGTCAAGAATATGATAGGAAATATTCTACTTGCCTGAATGAGTGCAATTCCAACAAGATTCGAGGATTGAACACCATTCAGCCTATTAGATTGGCACCCCATCTACCACCTTACTTACTGCCTCTACTACCAATGCACTATGGCAGCAGTGTGTGCATTCTACAAGATGTGCTGCATCAATACACTAAGACTCCTTTGACAATGCCTTCCAAATATGCAACCTTTATCTAGAAATATAGGGTAGTATATCCATCACTTGCAGTTCCCCTTCAGGTCATATTACATACTAACTTGAGACTGTATCTCCATTCGTCCACTGTTGCTATGTCAAAATTCTGAAACTTGCCAACAGTACTATAGGTTGTCCTATCCCAAGCCCTGTGGACTACCATGGTTCAAAAAGGTGGCTCACCATCATTACCACCTTGAGTGCAATTAAGAATGTGCAACAAATCTTTCTGTGAAAAGTCTTTCTTCTATCTATGGTAGAGAAACGATTTATGATCCAATTTTTTTTGTTTGTTAAGCTAAGAAGAAATTTATTATAATGACCATGGTTTACTTTGTGTCTTTTCAGTTCTTTCAGAAATTGTTTCTTATTGTGCTGTAGATGTGATGCCTTTTTCTAATTATTGATTGTTTAAAAAATTCACACTGGATTTGACCTAATTAACTTTGTATAAACTAATCAGGTATCAGCCTTTTTTTTAAACTTTTGGTTAGTGTTAATTAATGCATCAGAAGTGAATAGGTATGTATATTGGTAGTGCAGTGCTGGCATGCTCACAGATAGTAGTCAAGGCAACCAACTAGAAGCTTTATAAAAGCACAACAAATAACAGGTTGAATCAACGATCTCTGGAGCACATAATGGCCAATTCAAATTGGCAATCTGTGAAGGTTTCTCCACCAAGCAAATATAAGTTCAAAATATTTCAGCGAGTAGCTGTTGCCATGCAAGTTACTATGGATAAGGAATGATTATGATATAGAACTGAACTATACAGTGTCATAACTCACTGGAGTAGTGTGCTGGAAATGAGCTCTGCTATTCCCAGAATTGTCATAAAAGTTAGCTTTTAGAAAATACACCAAGTTTCCCAATTTATCTGACCTTCAGGTTGATAGAGAGCAAGGACTAGGTTTCATTACTGAATAAGAATTACTTTTGTATTACAAGGAGTTAGAGTCTAGTTTTAAGTAAACAGTTATAAATTGTCAGCTTGTAAGATGACAAATTAAAACTAAAATCTACCTTGCATGTGTGTGCAAGGCAGACAGGGAAAATAGGTTATTGGGCAGGGGAAAAAAAAATTGAAAGAGAGTTCAATAATCTTTGTTCCAGATTCTGTTGTTGAAACTGCCAGAGGAAGTGGTAGATGCAGGTATAATTGCATCATTTAAAATACATTTGGAAAGGTACTCAAATAAGAAAGGTTTAAAGGGATATAGGTCAAATGCAAGCAAGTGAGACTAGTTTAGTTTGGGAAACTTGATCAGCATGGGTTGGACCAAAGGGTCTGTTTCCGTGCTGTATGACTTTGATCCTTATGATGTTTCTGCTGGTCAGCATGTTGCTTCACTTATCTTTGTAAGTTTCCACTGATTGGTAAGCAACACAAAGTGGTTGGGTCACTTTTAAAGCATCACAGATTTTTCGTTTAAAGGTCACAGTTTACAACAGTTGTTGCAGGAAAGATAAACTAGTTTCCTTCAGGTTTAAAATTTTAGCAGTGAAAGGAGGCAGTGCTCACGAGCTGAAGAACTGAACACTTCTCTCTTTCTGTAACTTGTTTATAGCTCAAAGCTCCACAGTTACCTGATAATCAGTCACCCAACTGTTAGCAGGCAAAAAGGTCTCTGTCATTGATAACTGGTCACTAGTACATAGACCAGTCAACTGCATGTTGTCAGAAAGAAGCTACATCTGTATACCCCTTAGCTCCACATTGTCAGCGCAAATTAGTTGCTCAACTGCAATGGATGTCTAGGTATTTGCTTTCAAAACATACAGTCACCTTTTCAATCATTGGTTTTAAAGCAGCTCTTCCTCATTTAAATACAGTCTTTAAAAGAAGTAGTAAAAATACACGGTTCCTTTCAACGATTTAATAGGGAACTTGTAGATCAGACTTAGCTTAAGAGTGCCAATCCGGGCATAATAGGGAATTGTCAGCGAACTCCATATTTTAATGGTGCGAATCCCTATATAAATGTTTACAGTAGGGTTTTCAGTGGAAGTTGACTCAAGAATTTTTAATATTGGTTGTTTGTCTGCTTATGTATTACCTGTTGCTGAGTCTTTCCTTAGTTCACAGTTTGAATCTCTCTATTAATATATGAACCATGCTCTCTGCCTCCATAGCTAGTTTCTCCTTTTAGTCCCTAATCACTTCTACCCTTCTGCTTACTACCCTTTTACTATGTGTATTTCTGTCGAAGCTGTTCAGATTGCTTTTTATGATAGCTGTGTCTAATTGTACTCTGTATCCTCACTTATTTCCATGTGATCATTTTCACTTTCCATATGATCATTTTGATGTTCAGCCTGATTCTTGCTTGTACTATCAACCTAATGTTTACCTTTATCATGTTAAAAAGCTCTGCCTTGACTTGCCCTACCTCATTTGTACCCAAACTATCTTTTTAAAGTTAGCCAGCCCATTGATCTGCCCATAATTCTGCCTGTCAATATTTGTTTCTGTTGTATAAAAGACAAACCCGTCAGTCACCAGCCACCAACTGCATCTGTCTCGCTGACAACGACAAGAGACTGAAAAAGATAGTTTTCAAGCTTGGTCTCATATTTGGCTTTAAGATGTGGTTGTAGCTCATCTCAATGATAACAGTAAGACTTTTAACTTCCAACATGGTAACATTATCACTCTTTCAACGCATCTGCTGCTTAAACCCTCATCTATGTCTTTTATTATTGTAGCCTTGACTATTTGCATTATTGGTTGGCCTCCAGCTTTTCACTCCATATAAATTGTGCACATCAAAAACTCTGCAATTATTAATCTAATATGTGGAAGTCTACGAGCACATCATCTCTCTGGCTAAAATTGACTCCCAGTCCACTGTCACCTTCCTTTTAAAATTAAATACAAAAGGAAAATACTTTAGATGCTGGAATCTGATATCAAAATCAGAAAATGCTGGAAAGACTCCGCATCTGTTATGAAAGAAACAGTTAAGCCCTATCAGTTTTCTGTCAATCATTTATGAAGTGATGGACGGGGTGCATAGCAATCAAATAGAACTTGCAGTGGAATAACCTGCTTCCTGACGAGTTTGAGGTTTGCCAGGGCCACTCGCCTCCTGGTCTCATTACAGCCATGGTCCAAACACAAAAGAGCTCAATTCCAGAGGTGAAGTTAAGGCATTGATCAAACATTTCATTAAGGATCCCTAACAAAATTGGTGTCAGCGGGAAGTGGGGAAAAGCTGTCTGTTGATTAGAGTCTTGCTTAGCAGAAAGGCAAATGGTTGTGGTTGTTAAAGGTCAATCGTCTCAGCACCAGAACATCACTGTAGCAGTTCCTCAGGTAGTATCCTAAGATGATTCATCTTCAGCTGTTTCATTCCGTCCTAACGTCAGAATTGAAGATGTTTGCTGATGATTGCATAGTAATGCAGTACCATTTGCAACACCTTCGATATAGAAGCATTCCACGTTCAGATGCAACATGACAGTATCCGGGCTTGGGCTGACAGATATCAAGAAACATTCATGCCAGGCAATGACCATCTCAAACAAAAAAGAATCTAATCATATCTTTCAATATTCAATGGCATTACCATCACTGAGTACCTGACTATCAGCATCATATATATATATACTGTAGTTATAAGAGCAATTTAATGGCTGTTAATTCTGTTATTTGCTGTCTTTCCAATGCCTGATAACCAACTAGAAGACATAATTCAGGAATTTGTTTGAAAATTCTCCACATGTCTAGATGAGTGCAGCTCCAATAACACAGGAGAAGCTTGACAACATCCAGGATAAAGCAGCTCACTTGTTTGGCACCACATCCCCCACCTTCAACATGCACACCTTCATCATTTGACATACAGTGGCAGCATTGTGTACCATCTACAAGCTGCACTGCAATAACTCGCCAAAGTTCCTCCAACAGTGCCTTCTCAACCTATGACCTCTAACACCTGGATGAAGATCAAAGACAGCAGATACATGGGAACACTACTAACAAGTTCCCCTCCAAGGCAAACACCATCCTGACTAGGAGCTAAATTGCTATTTCTTTACAATTGATGGGTCAGAATCGTGGAAGTCACTTTTTAATAGCACTTTTTAAAGGGCTGCAGCAAATCAGGAAGACAGCTCACCATCACTTGCTGCAGGGTAATTGGGAATAGCAATAGATATTAACCTAGCTAGCAATGTCCACATCCCATGAACGAATAAAACATCTCCAGTTTTGTTAAAGCTGAAAGAGGTGAGAGATATATTTGATTTAAAGCAACTATAGAGAGAAGGAAAAGAATAAACTCGGAAATTTGTGATGAGGTGAAATACAAGAGATAAATTGAGAATAGGACAAGAGACTAAAGAAGTTAGGAGGAGGTGTCAATAGCTATTTTGTATCAGCCTGTTCAGATGTGTTATGATGCATCTCTGGAGCAAGTGAAACTTGAACTCATTACTTCAGGACCACTACTATTGCGCCACAAGAGCCCCAAAATCCGGGATTGAAGCAGAGACCATAGGATTTTCAGTCTAACAGGCTCCCAACTTGTCTATTTTAGCCAAGCACAAACCTGTTTCTTTTCTCAATTATTTTACTTAATTTTTGTTTTATCACATTTAGGTATTTTATGATAGATATTTTAAATCAAATGTGTCGAGGGCAGTTAGGACTTAGACCTGTCCCATCTTTCCATCTTCCTTCCCACCTTCCCATTCCACCCTCCCCACTGACTAATCACAATCGCCCCCCCACACCTGCATCAACCTATTGCCTTTCCAGCTAACCTCCCTTTCCCCACCCCCACACCCCTATCTATCCCACAGCCCCCAAACCCCAACCACATTCCTGATGAAGGGCTTATACCCAAAACATTGACTCTCTTGCTCTCACATGCTGCCTGACCTGCTGTTCTTTTCCAGCACCACACTTTCTGACTGGACCTTAGACCCAGACATTCTGGACTAATTATAGGGACTATGGATAGATTTATTTTTAACTGACCTGTTAAGAAATGTTATTAAGTACCTGTGAAATTTGAACACTAACGTCTTAGTCCAGGGATAGGGACAATACCCCTGCACCACAAGAATCCTTAGGGACTATAGATAATTTTCTAATCAACCAGGTCAGAGCTGTTAGTATACACTTCTGAAGTTGATAGGACCTGAATCTAGGTCTCCTATTCCAGAGGTAGGGACACTCCCCCACACCACAAGAGCCCTTAAATACTGTAGATATGTGTATTTTCTAATCAAGCTATTCAGATGTTATGACACACCACTGGAGCAGGTGGGACTTGAAACCAAGACTTCGTGGCTCTGACAAAGGGACAATATCAACGTTGCACAAAAGCCTGTTAGGGACTATAGATAGGAAAAGCCGAATCATTTATAACACCTGCAATCAGTAGAAAGTTATGATTCAAAATCAATGTTCATTCGTCTAATTGAAAGATGAGGTGCTCTTCCTGAAGCTGATATAAACCGTTATGGAACAGAAAGGCAGATGTCAGATTGGCTGCAACTCTGGTGCTTCACTCTCCATTCTAATATTTACCAATCTACCATACTGTGAAACTCTGGTTTAGTTGGTGAATTTTGAGAAATTTCTACACATTTGTCTCTTTCTATTGTCAACATTTGAGGTTTGTAGAAGGATGCCATTACGTAGGAAGAAATCTTTACGCCACAGAAGTAAACTGTGTATGTGAGTTTTTCAGACATCTGATTGATCCAGAAAAATCTAAATTAAAGAGAAACCTCGATTATCCGAACGACACAGGCGGAGAGTATTTTGTTCGAATAATCGAAATTCGGGTAATCAAATGCCAGATAACACAGTTTAGTCGAGCATCGGGACCTTGCAATCTTGCCATATAATCCAAGATTCGGATAATCGAATGCCAGATAATTGAGGTTCTTTATATAATATGTAAGTCTAGAAGTATGAGACATAAGATGTGATGAGATTTTTGCATCCTAAAGCAAATTTTGTTTTCCGTATTTCTGATTTCATATGTATAAGAATGTTTGCAGGACATCTGTTTATTCTGCAAGTTCAGAAGATTTAATTGATTTTCTTTTGAACATTTATAGGATGATGGAACCAGAAAGCAATTTGTTGCCATTAATACCCTCGAAGACACTCAAGCTATAAGAGCAGTATCATTCCATCCAAGTGGGACACTCTATGCTGTTGGTTCAAATACCAAAACTTTACGGGTGTGTGCCTACCCAGAGAGTATTGACCCAAGGTAATTTTCTTCTTTTTATGAAAAAAAAGGTAATTTATGAAACTATTAAAAATGTAACTGTCACGATAATTTAAAAATGGCATCCAAGCTGATTGTGAAGTGACTGTTCTGTTAGGAGGAGGAAGCAAGCAATATCTCTCCATGGAGTCTGCACTACCCCTGAGCACTTTTGGTTTACAGGGCAGATAATGTATTAATGAAATTCTAAAGATCTATTTTGAATTAGAATTCCTCCCAGTTGGCCCGAGATAATGTTGCCGAACTGAATTAGTAGCGCTGTTCTGGATACTGGGGTATTTTAACAGTGCTTCGTATGAGTCTTCCAAGTTAAAATGTTACACCAGATTTGTAAGATCTGGTGTCTGACATTTCTCCAACAAACACAACAATCAAATCGAGATTAACTAGTCATTTAGTCTGCTGTTTAGACAACCAAGCTGTTTGTAAACTAGCTGGTGTGTTTTTTTTCATGACAATGACTACATTTCAAACATTGACTTACTGAATGGACCATTCTTGAGATCTCCTTCAACACTTGATAAACCACTATCGAAATGCAAGTCCCTTTCATTGAGCATTTTATTATCAGTATTTTTATCTGAAAGATGTTACTGGTCCCTAAAGAGGCTATGAAATGTGATTTTATGTGCGTTAAGAAACACATGCTTTTAATGCATTGAAGGCAATCCATCTGCAGGATCCCCATTCTTCAACTTTTGTCACAGGGAGGTAGGATGCAACTTGGAGCACAAAATGGTTGGGTTCCATCACTGAGGTTAATGGGTGACTCATTTCCAACTTCACTTTCAAATTTTCTAGCAACTAGTTAGTTGACTTTGTGATAAGTTGTGTTCCAGGAGAAAATTATCTGCTAATTTTCTGCAAGGAAACGAGTTCTTGCCATC
Source organism: Chiloscyllium plagiosum (assembly GCF_004010195.1). Classification (NCBI taxonomy): domain Eukaryota; kingdom Metazoa; phylum Chordata; class Chondrichthyes; order Orectolobiformes; family Hemiscylliidae; genus Chiloscyllium; species Chiloscyllium plagiosum. Next base: position 68,944,563 of record NC_057720.1, on the reverse strand, counting down.
TTCAATGCACCTTTCTGCATAAAGATCCAGGGAAGTATTGGTTAAAATAAATTTGAGGGAGTCGCATGCATTTCCTTAGTGCTGAAGATCATCCCTTGTATGGGAAGATCTTTATTTTCCATTCCCAATTTTCTTTTACAGAATGTCATTCCTGATTAGTGCTGAGTTAAGAGACATTTTTAACTATAGGAACTTAATTGATGCTGCAGGGAATGAGTTTACATAGGGACTTACATTCATGAGACCAACTTACACTTTTTTTTAGTTCACACTGAATTTTGAACGAATCATAACATATAACCCATGCACAATGAAGTTCCTTTGTACCTTGTCTTTTGCAGACTTAGTAACCTCATATTTTGGAGCTAAATTTGGATGGTAACATTAATATGGACGTCCTCAAGACTTGTCTGCTTCATGAGGCTTCTTCAATGGTGAAGCATGCCTGAGTCTCAAAAAGGCTTTGAGTATGTTCAAAGTGGATTAAGACTTGAGCCCAGGTTCCTCAGCAGTACTTTGAAAGAGGTGTCAATAAAGACAACCTACTACGAATGGGCACCTAAATCCTACCTCAGGATTTTGATTAGTTTAGGGAATCCAGCAATTTCAGAGATATTTGCAACTTTCGTTCAGGCCAGTCTTTGTTTGAAAAAATTTAAATGAGGAACACATTATTTAAAGTACAAATACTTTAAATACTAAAGACCATTATTATATAGAAAAGTCATTTAGATGAATGATTTTTCTTAATCTTAAATGTAAATCTTATTTTTTGTCAAAGAGCTTGCTCATTAGCTGACTTCATTTCAGAATGACACAATGTCTACCATCGATCTATTGGAAATATGAAATACTTAGTACATTTTTAAAAACTTTTTTAAGACCTGTTAATATTTACTAATTATTGAATATCTGATTTTCCTTTCTATTTCTTCCTTCCTTCATTTAATCCCCATTTTCCCTATCACTTGCCATGATCTATCTCTAGTGCATACAGTTTGCCTAAGCAACCTGTAGTAAAGTTTAAAAGGAACAAACACCACAAGGGATCAATCTATTGTGTGGCTTGGAGTCATTGCGGACAATTATTGGCTACTGGATCAAATGATAAATATGTGAAAGTGCTGCCATTTAGTGCAGAAACCTGCAATGCTACAGGTACGTTTGTGTGTAGTATTAAGTAACTGAAATGTTAGGTTGAAAGTGCTCTTGTTCTTCATTAAAACATTTTGCCATCTAGGATTGTCCAATTTGATACTGAAAAGCTTGTTGAAAGCTAAGAGCTAGATAAGCCATGAATATGTGGCTGTGGCATTCCTGTGCAATGGGATAGAAAATTGTCTCTGAATTTTCTGCCTGGTAGCACGCACTTCAGGATGCTGTCCAAGAGAACGCCTGGCAGAACTGGTCCTCGCCCTTAACTTTTCCTTCCAATCCTCCCACTTCCTCCAAAGCAAAGGCATAGCCATAGACACTCGCATGGGCCCATCTATGCCTTCATCTTTGTCGGCTACGTGGAACAGTCCATCTTCCGCAGTTACACCGGCACCACCCCCAACTTGTTCCTCCACTACATCGATGACTGTATTGGTGCTACCTCGTGCTCCCATGAGGAGATTGAATACTTCGTCAACTTCACCCACATCCTTCACCCCGACCTCAAATTCACCTGGACTATCTCGGACACCTCCCCGCCCCCGGATCTCTCTCTCTCAGTCGACCAACTAACCACGGACATCTACAAGCCCACTAATTCCCACAGCTACCTAGACTACACCTCATTCCACCCTGCTTCCTTTAAAAACGCCATCCCTTATTCCCAATTCCTCTGCCTCATCTGTTCCTAGGATGACCAATTCCTCCTCCCAAGATCGCAATTCCCTTCCCATGTGGTCGACGATGCCCTCCAGCACATCTACTCCACTTCCCACACCCACCACCCTTGAACCCCACTCCTCCCAATGCAACAAGGGCAGAAACCACCCTGCCCCATCCTCACCTTTCACCTCACCAAACTCCGCAGACATTGCATCATCCTCCGCCACTTCCACCACCTACAAACAGATCCCACCACCAGAGATATATTTTGCTCCCCATCCCTATCAGCGTTCCAAGAGACCATTCCCTCCACGACTTCAGTAAGGCATTCAACAAGGTTTGCCATGGGAGACTTTAGCAAAGTTAAATCTGATGGAATACAGGGAGAACGAGCCATTTGGATACAGAACTGGCTCAAAAGTAGAAGACAGAGGGTGGTGGTGGAGGATTGTTTTTCAGACAAGGATCGGTGCTGGGTTCACTACTTTTTGTCATTTATATAAATGATTTGGACATGAACATAGGACATTCAGTTAGTAAGTTTGCAGATGACACCAAAATTGGAGGTGCAGTGGACAGCGAAGAAGGTTACCTCCGATTACAACAGGGTCTTAATCAGATGGGCCAACGGGCTGAGGAGTGGCAGATGGAGTTTAGATAAATACAAGGTGCTGCGTTTTGGGAAAGCAAATCTTAGCAGGACTTACACACTTATTGGTAATGTCCTAGGGAGTGTTGCTGAACAGAGACCTTGAACTGCAGGTTCATAGCTCCTTGAAAGTAGAGTTGCAGGTAGATAGGATAGTGCAGGCGGTGTTTGGTATGCTTTCCTTTATTGGTTCGAGCACTGAATATAGGAGTTGGGAGGTCATGCTGCGGCTGTACGAGACATTGGTTAGGCCACTTTTTGAACTTTTTGAGACCAGAACAGCATGCAGTTCTGGTCTCCTTGCTGTCGGAAAGATGTTGTGAAACTTGAAAGTGTTCAGAAAAGATTTACAAGGATGTTGCCAGGGTTGGAGGATTTGAACTATAGGGAGAAATTGAATAGGCTGGGGCTGTTTTCCTTGGAGCGTCAGAGGCTGAGGGGTGACATTATAGAGGTTTATAAAATCATGAGGGGCATGGATAGGATAAATAGACAAAATCTATTCCCTGGGGTGGGGCAGTCCACAACTAGAGGGCATAGGTTTAGGGTGAGCGGAAAGATATAAAAGAGACCTAAAGGGCAACTTTTGGTATGTGTATGGAATAAGCTGCCAGAGGAAGTGGTGGAGGCTGGTACAATTGCAAGGGCATAGGTTTAGGGTGAGCGGAAAGATATAAAAGAGACCTAAAGGGCAACTGCCAGAGGAAGTGGTGGAGGCTGGTACAATTGCAAAATTTAAAGAGCATCTGGATGGGTACATGAATAGGAAGAGATTAGAGGGATATGGGTCAAGAGCTGGCAAATGGAACTAGATGAGATTAATATCTGGTTGGCATGGATGAGTTGGACTGAAGGGTCTGTTTCCGTGCTCCACATCTATGACTCTATTGCTCCCTCGTCAGGTCTACCCGCTGTGCCTCCCCCCTGCCCTAGCCACCAGCCCACACCCTACTCCGGCACCTTCCCCTGCCACGCAGGAAGTGCAAAACCTGCGCCCACACCACTCTCCTCACCTCTGTCCAAGGCTCCAAAGGAACCTTCCACATCTGACAGAAATTTACCTGTACCTGCACCAATGTCATCTACTGTATCCATTGCATCCAATGTGGTCTCCTTTACATCAGGGAGACAGGACGTCTCTGGGACACCCTCATCAACCAACCCCTGACTTGCTGTGCTTTTCCAGCACCACACTCTCAACTCTATCTCCAGCATCTGCAGTCCTCACTTTCTCCTAAAAGAATGTTGAGACAAATTGTGGAACAGATTTACTGTAGCCTATTGTCCGGATAACCTAGACAGGCTAGCAATGGAAAAAGGCATTGTGGAGATAAATTACAAAAACAATCATGTTGAGTTGGCAAGGCCTGATTTGCAAACTTGAAAATATAGTGCAAATAGGAATTCTATACAGAGACAAAATGACATGCTCCTGTTTTTTAGCCCCAAAGAGCTGGCAAGTGTTCAGGCTTTAATTAGGTGAGCAGTTGGCGACTTTTCAACATTTTATCCCTCTAAATGCGAGCAATAGTTAAACAAATATGAGTGGAAATACAAGAGATGTATTAAATTTGAAGTGTAACTCTTTAAACTGTTTGGTATAACCAGATGGAACAGTTGTGATAAATTGAAATCAATTGAACATGAAAGTGGCAAGGCAGTTGAAATTTTGTAGCTCTAGCATGTGGGAACAGATGGACCACAGTGCATTGCAACCACATCTGCAGTGTGTTGGTAGTTTTATGGACTTTGACTCAGGATTGGAGAACTGGAGTCTGAGCCTCAAAAGATATGAATTAGGGATAATCTGGGAAAATTGGGAGATTATTACAAATTTCTTTTGAGTATTCCCAGAGGCGGCTTCAGTTGAGACTATCAGTGGATCAGAAGTTTAGTTAGATACTACTGAGAATTGTAGAAAAAGTTCAAATAGTAGCTATGGAGCAAGGGGGGGGGGAACTGGGGTCAGATAAATGGAAGGTAAATACAAGTGCACAGTAGGAGGAGATTGCAAGGCAAAGAAAAACCAAAGAAGACCTTGTGATTATGCCAGCTAAATGATTTCCTTCAAGTCCAAATCAAGCATATAACTGAGTAGCTTTTACTGTTATCTCCCATGTAAAATATCTTGGGTTCTTTAGCTGCTCGAATGAATTGCAGTTTACATAACCTTTTAGTGGAATTTGATTCTGATTTGTAGACTTACTGTTGATCAAATGTGTAATCACTAATATTTTAAAAGGATTTGATATGGTAGCGAATTTTTTTTCTCGCAGATGAGAGAAAAAAAATTTTTAAATTTGAGTTGGGCTTTCTGGAGTGAGGTCAAGGAGGATTTTTCACAAAAAGGTTAGTGGAAATCTGGAATTCGCTTCACTAAAAAGGTTTGTGGATACTGGGGGACAATAGAGCCTTCAAAACTGAGATATGTCATCCCTTTCATATTAGGAAGGGAATTGTAGGTAATGAGTTAAAAGCAGTTAAAGAAAGTTATACAAATCAACTAAAACCTAATAGAATGAAGGGACAAGTCTTATAACTTTAAAGTACAGCATTTGCTAAATTACTGTTCCCTTTTTGCTTCAGAGGTTTTCTGTGGATGTCAACAACTCAGATCCCAAAACATTATTTGCACGTGACCTATTTTTTTCAGCACTCAAAAAGAAACTTCAACTCAGTAAGAAAAAGTAGTTAGAAAGGATAAGGCAAGGCATTATTGTAGGTAGCAATGTGCATGATGATAACTAGTGTGTGCCTTGGATGGACAGAGCATACAAATGTAAACACATGGGTTAATCAAGTCGAGTAAGGTAAAATGGTAAAAAAGATAAAATTAAAAGCCCTTTTATCTAAAGATATGCAGCATTCATAACAAGATGGATGAATTGATAGCACAAAAAGAAACAAGTAGACATGATTCAATAACCATTACAAAGACTTAGAGTCGTAGAGTCATTCAGCATCGAAACGGACCCTTCGGTCCAAGTGACCATGCTGGTCCTTTTCAAAGGACAAGGAGAAAGGGAACAGTGTTGTGGCTCAGTTGATACAGGATAAGATCAGTATGGTAGTGGGAAATGTTGGTTTGAAGCAACAACTGTAGAATCAGTTTCATTGGAGATTAGAAATAGCAAAGAAATCAGTCACTGGTGGGAGTGATTCATAGACAGCCAGACGGTAAGTTCAGCGTAGGACAGACTATAAATCAAGTAATAATGGGGGTTTGTAAGAATGGTTTGTAAAAGACTTTGTCTAATTTGTTACATTAATCAAGTCTGGAGAAGGTGCAGCTACATGTCTGCGAAATGCAGTGAGGGAGCAGACACAGGGCAGGGAGATGTGGTGAGGGAGCATCTGCAGGGCAGGGAAATTCAGGGAGAGATGACAGAAGCAGCTACAGGGTAGGGAGAGATGGGAGAGCAGCGAGGAGAGGTAGAAAGGAAGCAGCTACAAGGTGATGAAGGGGTTCAATGGGTTGCTGAGTGCTGTCAATAATTCAACAAGATTCAAAATCTCTGAAAAGCAACGCTCACTTAGCAGACCTTGAGGGGTTTATGGGTAATACGATGTCTACAGACACGATGTAAGAAGCAATGATGGCATGAGGTGTGATGATGTGATGCTGGTAGAATATTTAATGGACAGCGTTGTTGCTATATTTGTCTCTGACCTCTTCAAGAACATAGGCGGTGAGTTTTGCCTGTCAGCTGACATGAAAATGTTTTCGTAATCTGTGGTACTGTGCTAATTAATATTTTAGGAAAGACAGAAAATTGAAAGGTTATCCCAGATTATCACATATTTTCTCATCCACATGGACAATTCAAGGCAACCTTGCACAATTGGAACAGAGGAAGTGCTCAATGCTCTCCTGGTCTCCAAGTAGTTGATCAGACTACTTTGTTCTAAGCTAGCTATCGTAACCTAGTGTCCATGTATGGAACTTTACTGGGGCTAGATCGAGAGTCAGAATAAAGGGAATGATCAGTTCTCGTGTTCTGATCGCCAAGTATCCGATCAACCTGCTTTGTCCTGAGCTAGCTCGCTATCGTTTCAGGACACAACTCCTCATCAGTGTTTGCTATTCACATAAAAACTGAAAGAACTGCGGATGTTGTAAATCAGAAACAAAAACAGAATTGACTGGAAAAGTTCAGCAGGTCTGGCAGCATCTGTGAAGAGAAATCAGAATTAATATTTCAGGTCCTGTGTCCCTTCCTCAGATTCTTTTGTTTCTTGCTATTCACATGATCAATTCTGGATAGGCCAAGCCTGCTTTCTGAAGGCTCAGTGATTGACCAGTTGTTTTTTGGGGGCCTCAATCAAGTTTTTGATCATTTTACATAGCCCGTTCTCTGTTCTCCAGTTCGCATACAAATAATGAAATAGTACTTTCATCTCAAATGACTTTTCAGTTTCCAAGCAGCTAGCCCATTTGGTGTGTTAGTTATAAACTTAGTCATATCAGTTTAATATTTGATCTTAAACTAGAGAACCATATTTTAAGTTTTGTTCATTCAGTTCTTTCATTGTGGTGTAACTGTATTATTAATCAAATTACAAGCTTGAAATTAAGATAGCCAACTTGCAGGAATTAAAGATCACTTAAACATTGATTTTTGCAACCAAACCTCATGCCAGTTATGTTAATAGGATCAATTGAACTCTACATTACAGATTCAGCATGTTCCATCCCTCCCATCCCCCAGAGACTTGTATGTCATACCATTTGCAAGGGTAATGGGAAAAGAGGGAGGTGGCTTGAGGGTCTGAACAACCAACTGGTCTTTCTATTCCTAAATTTCTGAAGGTTTATTTTTCCAACATTTCCTCAATGGCCTGATGAGAAAGAAAAAATGAATATGTTGCACAAAAGGTTGGACAATTAAGGCCTAACATAATTTGAAAAATACTATATTCCATTATCAAAGAAATAGTAACAGGACACTTAGAAAAGCACAATGCAATCAGAAAGAGTTAACATTGTTTTGTGAAAGGGTAAACTTATTTGACAAATTTATTCAAGTTCTTTGAGGATGTAACAAGCAGCATGGATAAAGGGATTCCAGAAGATGACATTCTGTATTTGGATTTCCAAATAGTATGAGATAAGGTGTGACATAAAAGTTTACTTGTGATCTGGTTGCTGGTATCTACAATCAGTGTCTCTCCTGGAGTAAGGGGCCTGTACAGCAGATGGACAGGGGAACTACTGTTAAGTTTGAAGCTTGGGGCCGATGCAAGAGCGTGCGAGGCCGAGGTGGTGCGGGCCAGTGCAAGGGCACACAAGGCCATGATGGTGCGGGTCGGTTTAAGGGTGCGTGAGGTGGTGTTGGGGTTGGAGGAAGGGAAGGGGTGTTGTAGGACAGTGAAAGGCTGCCTGTTTGGGGCGGGGGGGGAGGTGGAGAGAGGGGGGGTGGAATGGCCCCCTGCATGCCACAAGGGAGAGGGTTTGGCATATTTGTAAGGAGATGTCAGTTATCTGCCAGAATAAAAGGGTGGTTATGGGAAGGGATTTTAAGTTTCCAAACATAGTTCTGGGACTACAATAGTGTTAAGGGTTTAGATGGGGTGGAATTTATTAAAGAACATTTTCTGATTCGATAAGTGGTTGTACCTACTGGAGAAGGTGCAAAACTTGACCTACTCTTGGGAAATAAGGCAGGACAGGTGACTGAGGTGTCAGTGGGGGTGCATTTTGGGGCCAGTGACCATAATTCTATTCATTTTAAAATAGTGATGGAAAATGATAGACCAGATTCAAAAGATGAAGTTCTAAATTGGAGGAAGGTTAATTTTGAAGGTATTGGGCAAGAACTTTCAAAAGCTGATTGGGGGCAAATGTTTGCAAGTAAAGGGACTGCTGGAATATGGGAGGCCTTCAGAAATGAGATAACGAGAATCCAGACAAAGTATATTCCTGTTAGGGTGAAAGGAAAGGCTGGTAGATATAGGGAATGCTGGATGACTAAAGAAATTGAGAGTTTGGTTAAGAAAAAGAAAGAAGCATATGTCAGGTATAGAAGAGATAGATGGAATGAATCCTTAGAGTATAAAGGCAGGAGGAGTACACTTAAGAGGGAAATCAGGAGGGCAAAAATGGAGCATGAGGTAGCTTTGGCAAATAGAGTAAGGAGAATCCAAAGGGTTTTTACAAATACATTAAGGGCAAAAGGGTAACTAGAGAGAGAATGGGGCCGCTCAAAGATCAGCAACTTAGAGGTTTATAAAATCGTGAGGGGCATGGATAGGATAAATAGACAAAGTCTCTTTCCTGGAGTGGGGAGAGTCCAGAACTAGAGGACATAGATTTAGGGTGAGAGGGGAAAGATATAAAAGGAACCTAAGGGGCAACTTTTTCACGCAGAGGGTGATACATGTATAGAATGAGCTGCCAGAGGAAGTGGTGGAGGCTAGTACAATTGCAACATTTAAAAGGCATCTGGATTGGTACATGAATAGGAAGGTTTGGAGGGATATGGGCCGGGTGCTGGCAGGAGGGACTAGATTGGGTTGGGATATCTGGTCAGCATGGACGACTTGGATCGAAGAGTCTGTTTCCATGCTGTACATCTCTATGACTCTAACACTCGCCATTCTAGCTTTGTCTTTTGACCTCCTGGTTTTTACCACAATTGGTCACTTACTGAGATGCAATTGACTTCAGCTGCACCAATTCAGCAAACAGACCCAGTCAAAGGAACTCCCAAAATAAGTTATGTTAAAGGACACTTTGGGCTCACCACCTGCCTCCTGCTGTTTGATTTGGTGTTCTGCCAGAGATTCCAGACTGGACAGTCTCCAATCACTGTTGCTGCCACAGAGAAGGAATAGTCCCTGACTCCAAACATTTGTTCTACAAACCAATCTAAAGGGGTCACAACCTGTGGTTTGCGAAACCCTAATGTAGTGCCTTACGTCACATAAAGGATGTTCCAAAGCACAGTCGGCTCTTGAAGTTTTATTTTAATGTGGTAATACAGAAAGCACAACAATTAATTTGATTAAGCAAAGTCCTTCTTGCAGTGATGAGATAGTAATCGAACCATTATATTTTGTGAATCTGGTTAAGGGATAAGTATTAGCAAAGATACTAGAAACAATTTCCCTACTTTTCTTCCAATGTGTAATGGTATCATTTACATCTATATGATCAGGTAAACATAACCTTGATTTAACATTCTATTAAAGACATGAAGAAAAAGCAAAGAGATAATTGATGAGCTGGATATATAGGAGGATTCTCTACAGATCCAAACAGACCAATGGAAATTGCTGGAGACAATAGAAAATTTGTACATGTGATAGGGAGAAATACATGGCATTAAGACTTAATAGTAGACAGGGAATTTATTTTAAGGAAATATTGTAAGAAAATGTATGAGGGGTAAACAGAAGAGAAAAAATTGGTGACAGAGATACTGGACTGGTGTTGTTGACCTATGTGGAATGTGTAAGGGCAAAAGGACTGACAAAAGGTGAAGATCCATGCTTGTTAACTTTCTAGAAATAAGGTGACACCAACAAATGAATAAACCAAATGTTCACACCTTCAGCAGTATAGACGTCCTGAGTATGACCTGAAGTATCAATCTAAATTATGTGCTCAGTCTGAGGCAAGTGTAAAAAGGCTGACATCTTATGACTGTGGTCTCCAATATCTCGGTCATGATTGACATCTGTGCACATCTGACCATTGGCTTCACCACCCATCTGCATTCCTTCGCCATGTGTATCTCTTGCAGTTGACCTCATTGCCTGTCCCATTCCTTCACCCTCACACTAATGTTGCTGCATGACTTGCACTTCCAGAGGTGTGTGGCTATAGAAAAGTGCGTGTTTATAACAGGCTTTGCTGGCTTGTCGAATCATGTTTCAATTTGGTGAAGGTGGTCTATAATTGCAGGGTAAAGTAAATTTTGAGGCAACATGAACAAATAAGAAATATATTATGAATTGATTTTTGAGGCCAGTGTAGATTCATAGAATTGTGCAGTATGGACACAGATCCTTGGGTCCAACTCATCCATGCTGACCAGATGTCCTAAATTAATCTAGTCCCACTTGCTACCATTTGGCCCATATCACTCTGAACCCCTTTTTATTTATCTACCCATCCAGATTCCTTTTAAATGTATCAGCTTCCACCACTTCCTCTGGCAGTTCATTCCATACACACATCACCCTCTGCATGAAAAGGTTGCCCCTTAGGTCCCTTTTAAATCTTCCCCCTCTCACCCTAAACCTACGCCCTCTAGTTTTGGACTCCCCCAACCCAGGGAAAAGACCTTGTCTATTTACCTTATATATGCTGCTCATGATTTTATAAACCTCTGTCAGGTCATTACCTCTGCATCCAACGCTCCAGGGAAAATAGCCCCAGTCTATTCAACCTCTCCCTATAGCTCAAGCCCTTCAACCCTGGCAACATCCTTGTAAATCTTTTGTGAATCCTTTCGAGTTTCCTATAGCAGGGAGACCAGATCTGAATGCAGTATTCCAAAAGTAGCTGAATCAATTTCCTGCAGAGCCACAACATGACCTCCCAACTCCTATTCTCAATACATTGACCAATAAAGACAAGCATAGCAAATACCCCCTTCACTCCTGTCTACCTGGAACTCCACTTTCAAAGAACTATGAACCTGCATTACAGTCGTTCTACTATAACACATGTTTAGTCAACGCGAATGGCTATAATGTGATTGAATGGTGAGCGTTGTTTGGATAATGCAAACTTTCTACTGAATGGGCATTGCGATTTTTCTGTTAGGGATCTTTTATAGCATGATTTTCTATAGAGGTTTTCCATAGTGCAATATTCTATAGCTCAAGGTTGCAGAGGAACATCACTGACATATTATAGTGGAGTGAGCTGAATGAGGTCTCTGTTCAGCAACACTACCCAGGACCCTTAATAGTAAGTGTATAAGTCCTGTCTTGATTTGCCTTTCAAAATGCAGCACTTTTCAATGATTTAACTTAAACTTTGTCTGCCACTCCTCAGCCCATCAACCCATCTGATCAAGGTCCCATTTTACTCTGAGATAACTTTCTTCATTGTCCATTACCTCCAATTTTGGTGTCATCTGCAAACTTAATAATCACACCTCCTATGTTCATATCCAATTCATTTACATAAATGACGAAAACCACCGATCCTTGTGGCACACCGTTGGTCACAGGCCTCCAGTCTCAAAAGCAACCTTCCAACCCCACCCTCTGTCTTCTACCTTGGAGCCAGTTCTGTATCCAAATGGCTAGTTCTCTCTGTATTCCGTGTGAGTCTACCATGTGGAAGCTTGGTGGAACACCTTTACTGAAGTCCATATGGAACTTGTCCATTGCTCTGCCCTCATGAATCCTCTTTGTTATTTCTTCAAAAAACTCAATCAAGTTAGTGAGACACAATTTTCCATGCAGAGAGTCTTGTTGACTCTCCATTATTGGTCCTTGCCTTTCTAAATACATGTAAATCTAGTATATTACTGTATTAGAAATATAGGAGGCAATTCAGTCTGTCATGTCCATGAGAACTATCTGCAAGAAGAGTTCAGCTGGTTTCGCTCCTCTGCCCATTCTCTGTAGACCTGTAGTTTTTTTTTCTTCCACTGCTTATCTGATAGGTTTGTGCAGGACTAAATGACAGGTTGAGATCCTGAACTACAAGATGAAGCAATAATGATGAGTGATGAATTTAGGGTATCTAAAAATAAACCAATAATATGCAACTTTCATGTGCAACAGGAAATTGAATTGCTGTTATAAAAGCTAAGAGCAATTGCTGTTATGTATCACCAGCATATAAGGATAAGTAAAAACGGGAATTTGGAACAACACCACACTGTGATACACAGTAACTTCAAGGATTGTTTTGCCTTGAACAGCATACTTCAGAGGAAAGCTGTTTGGAAAGCTCAGCAGTAATTTTTATTTAAACCAGCAGCATCAGGGAAGGCTTACACTGAAGCATCATTTTGTGTTTGCCATTTTCTGCCAAGATATGAGATAATTCACAGATGGCAAAGTAATTATAGAAACAAAGCTAGCAGCCACTGACTCTTTTATTCAGTAACTTTAAGAACAATGAAGAAACAATAACGGCAATCCAGAGCATGTCATCACTCAATACATTCACAGAAGCAGGATGAGTGTAATCTTTGTCTGAAGACATGTTTCTGCAACAGTCAGACCTGAAGAATTGAATGCTTCTCATTTCAGTCTGATAAATCCATCGCCGCCTTCTAAATGTTTTTGTATGTATGGTTTTTAAGGGCATACCAAATAAAGAGGATCTTCTCACTCTTAAGTGCCCCTTAAAGAGAACAAATAGTGAGAATATATACAAAATTCAAAAGCATGTGCATGAGAAAAACGTTCCAGTCAAGAAACTGGATTCCATTAAAGGTGATGGTACTGCAGCCATGCTTTGTTGTAGGCTTTGTTGTATTTTTCAGAAATGATCCTGATTTCCCCTCTATTCTCAATTAACTGTGTATAATCCACCAGTAAGCTGTAGCCAGTAATGTTATGCACTTTTGTCATGTGATGTAAGCTGTCACTAAGAAAGTAAACTCAATTCAAGCAAAAGCCCTTTACTGCTTAAACTTTAACTCGACAAATTCTATTGCCTACGGTAAACTTAACCACCTGCATCAGCATGGAGGATGAGTTGGGGGAATTCCTTGCAAAGAATTTTAGATCTGATACCTGAAATAGTCACTTTTCTTAAATCAAGGGATGAAGTGTGCAATGAGCTGTCAGACTTCGGATTCTTTACAGACGTAATGTCAAAACTGAATGAGCTGAACTATAAACTGCAGGGAATGTTTAGAGACTCAACGCATGATCAGCGCTGTGAATACGTTTAAATTGAAACTGGGGTCTGTGGTTCTAACTTTTAAAAATCTCTGCAATGTTTGCAGAGTCTAGAGAAAATAGTAGCAAAATATCAAAGCCAAAGAGAAATAGCTTCACCCAGAAAAGTTACATGCATACCTGAGAAAGTTAGAGGAATTCAGCAGGAGATTTCAGGAATTAGCAGTGACAAAACATTGTCATATTTGTCAGAAGTCCATTCCTTCAAAGTAATTGGTGGGTTGATAACAAAATTCCATTAGTATTTTCACTGCATTTGCTAAAAGGATTACATGTTTTATGCATGTTTGAAAATTGTATTGAATTACATTTGTGTGTTGTAAAATATTCTAATGATGAATGAGATTTACTTGTGTCTGTTGCTACAGAAGAATAACCTAAATAAGTAAGGTGTTCTTTCACAGGTCCTGATTTGGAGTTCAGCATGCATGATGGTACTATCCGGGATCTTGCTTTCATGGAGGGCCCCGAAAGTGGAGGAGCAATCTTAATCAGTGCTGGAGCTGGAGATTGTAATATTTATACAACAGACTGTCAACGAGGCCAGGGATTACATGCACTCAGTGGACATACTGGTATGAAATAGATTCAAAAACCTTAAATTGATGTTGCTTTTGTACCTAGAAACAATTGGTAGATGAAAATGCTTTTTTCAATTGAAAAGTGACTTTTTTGTAACTCTCTTAAACGTGAATCAACTATGTATTGTGCTTGTTATTGTACAGAATTCACTGTAATTAGTAGATGAGGAATCTTGTTTGCATTTTTTTCCTTTAATTTAATGCTAGAAAATGTATTTTAATATGTAATGTGGTTGGAGCTAGTTATCAGTCATCACCTGCATTTCAGACTCCTTAAAATAGGTTTTGAAAGGTAAGGTTGCAATAATTGCTCTGGTTTTCCTCTCTTGTAAAATAGATACTTATTCCCTTTTTTAAATAATTTTTTTTGTATTATAGAAAATAATGCCATATACCAGGATGAATAGATGGCCTGAATTTGTTGCCTCAGCTGATTTTTGCACTCGTGTTTTTAATGTTTCATCACTGCTTTTTCTTCTTAAATGCAATAGACCAAAAGATTCTCCTTCTTCATGATTTAATTTCCAAGAACAAATAAATAACGTAATAGTTTATTATTAGTTAGAGATTTTTTTTCAATGCACTGTAAAATCTAACGCTATACTTGCCAAACATTATTGAAATTCAGCGCAAAGAAATGAATTTGAAGATAAATAAAAAAGTCTGTCGTTTAGGCTTCTTTATGCATTGTAGTGCAGAATTGAGTCAATGTGAAAATGCTAACAATTCTTATCAGAGTTTGTCTTTTTGGCAGTTTTACTTTGATCACATGTATTCAGGAAAAATAATCTGGATTAAAAGAAAATTCTCACGGAGAATAGTTGTAAGCCCCTGAATAGGAAATTTTTAGAAGCAAGCAAAACAGATCCTAAGAACTTCCTCTTAAATCCAGGAAAGAGGAGATTAACAGAAGTAAATGTTGGTCTTTAGAGAGAGAAACAGGACAAATTATAGTCTGGGGAATAAGAAAATGACAGACTTTAAACAGATATTCTGTATTTGCTATGATACAAAAGACACTAAGAGCATAATCAAAAACAGTGGAAGCCAAAAGGCTTCCTTTTGTGAGGAGCACGAAGTTATTAATTTTAGAAAAAGTAGAAGAAATTAATGGGACTACAACCTGATACTCTGTTATTGGGAAATATATTATTAAGCTAGAGAGGATTCAGAAGAGATTTACCAGCATGTTGCTGCATATGGAAGGTTTGAATTAAAAAGGCTGGGACTGTATGGCAGTATGACTGAGATGGAGGCTTGGCCATTGGGCAGAAAACCGAGCAAAAAAAAAGCCAATATTTTCAAATGTCAGGCTGCTTTGGCCTCAGCTATTTACAATCTTAAATAATAACTTCAATGAGGACAGTAATGCATCAAAGTTTGCTGATAATACAATGATGAAAGAGACATTAGGCTTTTCGGAAGACTCCTAAAAATAGGTAAGCTGTGATAGGAATAAATTTGTTTTTGGACGACAGGGTGAGCAGGTGTGAGGTGCTTATTTTGGTAGGAGAAATGAAAAGTCAGATTACCTTATAAATGATAAGGAACTTTTAAAAACATTGTCATTCAGAAAAATTAGACAATCTTTGTACAAGAAATATAAAAATAACATGCAGGTTCAGCAAGATTTTTCAGATTTGTGAGGAGTTCCTGGCATATGATGGATTTTTTTTAATTCTCTCTTGTGGCATATGGGCATTGCTGGTTGATAAGCATTTATTGCCCATCCCTAGTTGCCCATGAGAAGGGGATGAGTTGCCTTCTTGAACCACTGCAGTCCACATTCTTTAGATTGACCAACAATCCCCTTAATTAATTTGGTTAAGTTAAAAGCAGATGCAATGGGAGGGAAGGGTGAACATTTGGAAATACCATTCATTGGGGAAAAGAAAAATTGCTTTCTTCGGTTTGCAAGAACTACTTTGTCAGCATCTTTTTTAGCTCTGGTTAGCCAAATGTGAAAAGGGATGAATCAAACATAATTCTCCAATTCTTGATGTCTGATGCTGAAGTTTGTTCTATTTTTGTAATCAATTAAATGTATATTCTTTTATAAATGGTCACTATAGCTTGGATTACTTTAGACACCAATGTTGTTTTGTTATTATAGGTCATATTCTAGCACTCTATACTTGGGGAGGATGGATGATTGCATCTGGCTCACAAGACAAGACTGTAAGGTTCTGGGATCTGAGAGTTCCAAGCTGTGTTCGTGTTGTTGGAACAGCATTTCATGGATCGGGTAAGTCAAGGTCTTGGTGACTGATATTCGTTTGAGAAAAAAATTGAGTAAAAGCCACTATGGCTGAATCTGGTATAGTCAATAGGTAAAATAAGCTTTACTAGAAGTGTCCAACAAAAATGACTAACTAAACATAAGGACAGTTCTTGCTACCTGTCAATTTTAAGAGAAGGGCCTTACATACACTGGTGCAATACAGGTAAATGTCTTTTGCATTATTTTTCCTGAAGAAATATCCATCATCATTCAGCAATAAAGAAGTAGAAGACTTGAAAATCAAAAAAATATTCTCACATTCTATTGTCTTGTGACATACAAATTTTAACTATATAACTATTGCACTGATCTAATACAAATATTGAGATCACTGTCCAATGATGTCCACAATTCGCTGTTTAGAAATGCAGTTGGCCACATTCAGATTCACAATTAGCCACATTTAGCTGGTGGCTAATATATTGGAAAACAATCTGGAGTTTCTGCTGGAGTGCAATGGGAAATTATAATTGAATTAAGCTGAACTTGTCAGTTTTGCTGATGTAAGGTTACTCCAGTTTCCACACAACGTATGCATAAGTTTGAACACCCATTAAACAGTGAAATTAAGCATTTGATTGTAATTCATTATTGATTGAAAGATAGTTCAAGATTAGCTTGTTCAACTTTAAACTAGAAACTGGAATTAATCTAGAGCATTCATGATTTTGAACTCCTCTATGAAATCACAATTTTCTGTGAGGGGAATGATCCCAGCTTCTCTAATCTATCCAAGTACCATCCCTGGAACCATTCTCAGAAATCTTTTTCTGCATCATCTCCTAATGTCTTCACGCTCACTATACCTGGAATTGGATGTAATACTCCATTTGAATCTGAAGTGGTGTTTTATAAAGGTTCATTATAATTTCTTCAGATTATAGTCCAACAGGTTTATTTGGAAGCACTAGCTTTCGGAGCGCCGCTCCTTCATCAGGTTGTTGTGGAGTATAAGATCATGTTCACAGAATTTGTAGCCAAGGGAGTCCAGTGTCATGGAGATGTAATACATTAAGCAATTTTAGATTGTTTAATCTTTTAGAATTGGATAAGCTGGTTTCTGTTCTTATGTAGATCCCAGAACATTTTAAAATTATATTCAGTCCAGCTTTTCTAACAGTAGGTGTGAAGTCTGTCTGTGTCCCAATGTTTAGTCAAACTGACAAGCCCTCTGCATAGTTTTACAGAGTTTTACATGGACTCATGTAGTTTTTGAGCAAAGTAAAATGCACGGATAATCTCACGACGCTACACTTATCGAGCTTCCACCTGAAACGTATTAAAATAGCCATCCCCAATGTACAAGCCCTCTGCATACACAAGATTTGCTTGGATGAGGAGGAACATGACAGACACTTGAAAGTGCTCAAGGATGCCCTCATAAGAACAGGGTACGATGCGCAATTCATCAACCGCCAGTTTTGACTTGCCACTGCGAGTAACCATAATGACCTCCTCAGAAGACCGGGTAACCTTCATTGTCCAGTACTTCCCGGGAGCCGAATGACTATGCAATGTTCTTTGCAGCTTTCAACACATTATTGACGAGAATGAGCACCTTGCCAAGACCTTGCCCACGCCTCCATTTCTCGAACCACAACAACCACACCTTAAACAGATCATTGTGCACAACAAACTTCCCAGCCTTCAGGACAACAATAGCATACAACCCTGTCATGGCAGCCGTTGCAAGAGATGTCAAAGTATCGACACGGATAACACCATTACACATGGGGGCACCTCCCACCATGTACGCAGCAGGTACTCGTGACTTGGCCAATGTGGTCTATCTCATACGCTGCAGGCAAGGATGCCCTGAGGCATGGTACATTGGCGAGGCCAGGCAGACACTACAACAATGAATGAATGGACACTGCGTAACAATCCAGGCAGCATCCGAGGACAGGCAAAATCGACGTTTCGGGCAAAAGCCCTTCATCAGGAATAGGCTTTTGCCCGAAACGTCGATTTTGCCTGTCCTCGGATGCTGCCTGAATTGCTGTGCTCTTCCAGCACCACTGATCCAGAATCTGGTTTCCAGCATCTGCAGTCATTGTTTTTACCTCTTTTACTGCATAACAATCACCAGGCAGGACTTCAGTGGTCAGGACATTCAGCCTCGGACCTTCAGGTGACCATACTCCAAGGCTGACTTTAGGACAAGCAACAATGCAGAGTGGCTAAACAGATGCTAATAGTAAAGTTTGGCACCCGTGGGAAGGGCATCAACTGGAACCCTGGGTTTATGTCACACCACATCTCTCTCACTCTCTTTCTCTCTCACTCTCTTTCTCTCTCACTCTCTTCTCTTTCTCTCTCTCTCATATGCGCACATACACACCCCCTACCCTCTCTCAGATACATACCCCATCACACTTAACCAAGCTTACACACAGTCAATCACGTGCACTGACGCGCACACACACTGTTGCTCCTACATGCACGCACATTTAAGCTTATGGGGTGAATTTGTTTTTGCAGAATTGTGTTTTATTTCACTTAAAAACTGCATGTAGAGGGCCTGTCAGTCTGACTAAACATTGGGATACAGACAGACTTCACACCTATTGTTAGAAAAGCTGAACTAGAGAATGTAATTTAAAAGTAGTTCTGGGATTTACATAACATTAAATCAGCATATCCAATTTTAAAAGATGAAAGATTTAACCTAAAATTGTTTAATGTATCACATCTCTGTGACACTGGACTCCTTTGGCTATAAGGTAAAAACTGACTGCAGATGCTGGAAACCAGATTCTGGATTAGTGGTGCTGGAAAGGCACAGCAGTTCAGGCAGCATCCGAGGAGCAGTAAAATTGACGTTTCGGGCAAAAGCACTTCATCAGGAACACAGGCTTTTGCCTGAAACATCGATTTTACTGCACCTCGGATGCTGCCTGAACTGCTGTTCTTTTCCAGCACCATTAATCCAGAATCCTTTGGCTATAAATTCTGTGATCGACCACTTGATGAAGGAGTGGCACTCTGAAAGCTAGTGCTTTCAAATAAACCTGTTGGACTATAATCTGGTGTTGTGATTTTTAACTGTCCATTCTAGTCCAACACTGGCACCTCATAAGGTACTTTGCACTTGTACTTGATGCCTCTGTGCACAAAGCCCAGGAAAGCATATGATATGCCTCCAGGTCCATTACTGCATTTTTAATTGCAACCTTTGGTTTATATTGTCCCCTCTACCAAGATATATTACTTTGTAGTTTGATCACAGAATTGAGCCAATTATGCTCTTAGCGAAGTTAGTATGTACCACTTTTGGATCATTGTATAACTTTCATTACACAGGCAGTGCTGTTGCTTCTGTGGCTGTAGACCCAAGTGGAAGACTCCTAGCCACGGGTCAGGAGGATTCTAGCTGCATGCTCTATGATATTAGAGGAGGCAGAGTGGTGCAAATTTACCAACCACATGGTAGTGATGTACGTTCGGTGCGGTTCTCTCCAGGAGCTTACTACCTTCTTACAGGATCTTATGACACTACTGTCAAAGTAACTGACTTACGAGGTAAATCTATTATGAGCTGTCAGTTGAAAATATTTTGTAATCGTTTGTTGCTTTTCACTTTAAGTTGATTGACGCATTCATGAAGTTTTCATTTTTTTTCACTTTTATTTTTTTTCTCCTGCAACCAAAGATAGAGTTCTATTTCTTGTTATGTGGTTGGTGGCAGTAAATATAATTAGTATCATTTTTGGTATGTGAGCCAGTAAGTGTTAACAAGCCTATTGACATTTGGGGCCATCATAGATACTTTGAGCCTTTGTGCTTGCTCAGTTTCCATATATTTGCGAAGTTCATATGGAAATGACTAATGAGGATGAGAAATTGCTACACATTGTCTGAAATAGCCACAACTTGTTTGGCAATAGCTATTTGGTGAATAGTCTAGGAAGTGACAATAGTACATTCTGGGATCATCTGGTTCATTTTGCCCACCTGGAGAGTCTGTTTTCATATGTTTTCAGGTCTAAATTATTTATATTTATTTTCACGTACTTCCTATATTGATTATTTATTATGGTTGAAGAACTATGAAACTTGGAGTATGGATACAAGTAACATCTATTTCAGGTTAAATAAACTAAAAACTTAAGGAAAATGTTTGGTCATCAGCATGCATTTTACATGTTAACATTTGCAAATTTATCTTAATTTGATGCAATTAAATGTTTACCACACTTGCAGACTTTTGTAACTTTTAACTTTCCTCCATAGGAGATCTAATAAAACCACTTCCGACAACAGTGGTGTCTAAGCATAAGGACAAAGTTATACAGTGTAGATGGCACACTGAGGATCTATCTTTCTTATCTTCATCTGCTGACAGGACAGTAACACTCTGGACTTACAATAGCAGTTGATTAATTGATATCGATGCAGATAAAGCACAATTGTAATTGTAATCCAAGAGCTGAAATTTGTTGGCATTGCTGTATGTAACTGACCAGTAGAACTTATGAGACAGCAAAGTCAATATGTGCTGCTGTTCAAGCTAGTTGGAACTGCTGTCTGTGTTTGTATTATTATGCTGTGCTTGGGTCTTCCACAATGATCATGCTGTCACTGAGCTCTGCCGCGAAATGTAACACAATGACTGAATCAAGTGAGGCAAACATTCACTTAGTATTTATGACATTCCTTATTCATTGTGCCAGTATCTAATGTAGAAAACTGGCTGAGTATTATAGAACAAATTATTGGTTATGTATGTTGATTTTACAATATGCCAAAAGGTGAATATTCATTTAATCAACCTAAACATGAATTTGTTCCGATGTAAGAAGTATTAAAGCAAGACATTTGATAGCACAAGTGGTGAAGGACACTTGGTTGCAGAACATTTCAGAAATAGCTGCTTTGCTTTTATACTTCCTGTAGCATGGTTTTCAACTGTATGTGTGCATGGGTAATATTAGTACAGTATTTACAAACAGGTCCGTGAAAGCCAATAAATGCTTGTGTCCTTGCACTTACAAAGTTTGAAATAACTTGTGAAATGTTATTTTTTTCTGTTTGTATATGTAATGCTTTATTTTCTATTGTACAGTTTAGTTTAATATAAATACTAAAATATTGTGTTCATTAATATTTAACTTGCGTATTTGTGTTTTCATTACAAGGAACCACAGGAGGTATCCTATGCACTTCATTTAGTAGTTTGTTTTCTAACCCTTGTAATGATTGAAAATGTAATGAAAATTACAAAGTGTGGTTGTGCAGTGTTTTCTCTATAAAAACATTTATTTAATGAAGAACGTAAAATAAATTTGTTTCATACCAAGATTGGCTCCTTCAGTTTGTTTCAATTATTTGATCAATTATGATATTATGCAGAAATAATAATGCATTTTCTTCCTGAAACTCTGCTTTCTTATCTTTATTGTTTATTCTTGACATTTTTGCAAGATACTTCATACTCATATGTCACATGTACTCCTAACTCCCATTTTTTTTAACCAATCTCTACTTCTCACAGACTCACTGTGTGCCCTTGCACAAATTTGTTTGCTGAGTTCTGTTTATTGTTTCAGAACAGAAAAGTGAAAGCTCTGATTGTGCAGCAAAATAATTCTTAGAACTTAATCACAAGATTCTCTTTTCTAAAATTGTGAATTGTGGCCAATGCATAGATATTTTCTAGTCAATCAGAAATGACCATATAGACTGGATCACTTGAAGACAAAGAAAATGTCCTGCAAAGGATAGGCTTATGAAACAAATGTGCAAATCCATGCGGTACACATTTCCACCTTCTCAGTTTATCATTTCAGGTTGGATTACGTTAAGATGGGCCATTAGCAATCCTCCCCTATGGAACTCCAAATTGAGCAATCTCTATCCACTCCAAGACTTCCATCTCACCCAATAAAATCTTTTATTTCTTTGACATGTAAATGCAATTACCCTTTTGTTTTGCATCCTGCTATTCTTGTTCAGGCATACCAGTTTAACAAACAAATTAAATTCGAAATGTTATCTGTTATGAAACCTTCTGTAACTTGCCCCATTATATTTTTACAATCAATTCCATTCCTTTATTTCTTTCCAAATATTGCACATTTTTAACTCCTGTGTGGAAATAGACATTCCAGTGATTTTTGAACTTGGATTTAGTTATTTAAAAGTGAAATTTGGATACTAAGTTTGTTAATCATAGAGTGACCAATGAACAATTTAAACAATTCACATAAGGATTAAGCAATCAATAATTGCATACAAACTTAAAAATCAAGGATTTCAGAATGCTTGTGTGGGAGATTAGAAATTTTGTTTTTGCAGGTGGGGGGGGTGGGGTGTTAATTCTTATAGCATACTTAAGGGTAAGACTTTAATGAATATAGAGGGTCTTTTAAAGAAAATAGTTTTAAGGTGGGAAATAACTTTAAAGGGTTGTAGCTGACCACAAAAAGAAGCAGCAAGGGCATTTCACAATAAAGCTTATAATATGATAAGAGAAACTGGATAAAAGAACAAGCTGTAACAAACAAGGAACAAAGAATGCAGACAAGGACAGCAGGATGGCCAGATAAGAAAATAACTAACAAGTGAGGTAATCGGCTTATGATAGGATGGGAAAAGGGAGGCGTGATTCCACAACTTGTAAATTAAATGTTTTCGCGCACATTTCTGCTTGATTGCAGAGGCGTCTGGTTCTTGCAAGACTGTAATAAAGTGTTCTTGTTTCCAAGGCTTTGTCTCAGGCTGATTGATTTGTGAGTGAGTTCTGTTTCTCACATTTGCAGAGCAATCAGCTTTCTCAGCTTGAAGTTTTTTTTACTGCTGAGCATCCTTCACTCAACAAAGTTTCTTTTGATTGCATCAAGTAATATGTCACAATAATTTCATTTTTGATTTTTTTTCCCAGTGGAGTACTGATTAAATTTCAGAAGTCCTAATTTGGCTCTTTGCCCACAATATTTAGCAACCATCCTTAGTGCATTAAGGATAAGCAGTTGGCTGACAGTTAAAGACATGTGAAACCTGCTATAGCCAATTGATTTTGTTAAATTAACTTTTTGTACAGGTATTTCTGGTAGAATGCGATGGTTGCATTCCTGCGCTATAGAAAATTGCTCCATGGAAGATTGCCATATCTGTGCAGTAGAAAATTCACGCTATACCAAACAATGTCCATTATTCATCAATCACATTATAGCCAATTCTCATTGACCAAACACACATTATCCCAGAAATACCTGTATCTAAACAGTCGCTTGGTGATATAGAACTTGAATATTATCCTTTCTGAAGAAATCATATTAGAATGAAAATGTTAACTATGTTTCTCTCTCCACAAATGCTGTTAGACCTGCTGAGTTTCTCCAGCACTGTTTGTATTTGCAGTAGTTTGATTTTATTTGGACATTGTATAAAAGAAAGACATGTCAATATTTTTTGTCTTTCACTCATCTAGATAATACAAGAAGGCCAAATATCTAATAATTATAATTTTATATGACAGGTGAAAAAGCTGATTTACTGGGAAGTCGATTGATTAATGAGGCAGTGTTTTCAATATCTAGTGTCCATTTGAAATTAGGTTGTATGGCCAGTTGTTGTTGTCTTCTACCTATTTCAAAGCAACTGACTTGGCAAAACAGTATTGAAAACTGAAGGTTAGTACAAAGCTTATTGACATTTCTGCACACTGCATGTTTAAATCTAAAAGGCAATATCCAAAGGGGAATAGTTATAAGCTACTTGTTCATTTCATTTTACTGTGCATGCTGTCCCTTCCCTTCATAGAATCGTAGAACCCCTACCATGTGGAAACAGGCCATTTGGCCCAACAAGTCCACACTAACCCTATTACGCTGCATTTCCCCGAACTAATACGCCTCACCTATACATCCCTGAACACTATGGGCAATTTAGCATGGTCAATTCATCTAACCTGCACATTTTTGGACTGTGGGAGGAAACTAGAGTACCCAGTGGAAACCCAGACGGACATGGGGTGAATATGCAAACTCCACATGGTCTCCTGAGGCTAGAATTGAAACCAGGTCCCTGGCACTGTGAGGCAGCAGTGCTCATCATCGTGCTGCCCTTCTGCAGCATTCCTGGAGACAATATGATCAGATACTTCTGTGAAGTACGGTACAGGTTCCTGTCTTTGTTGTCATTGTATTATTTGTCAGTTTGTTTTTCTCTTCTGAGACCGAGTAAAACAGCAGACTTGGATTAATTCTAACACATCATAAGTAAGTTTGTTATTTTGTATGCTAAAAACAAAATGTTAATGCTTCTTTCAAAAAAGATCTACAGCTACCATTTAAAGTGTCCACAGAATGTAGATGGTGGTATGGTGGTGGTGGTGATTGCTTAAAAAGCATCACCATTTCGGTAGATATCTCATTCGTCTACACCGTTTTTAAACTGAAGAATATGCAGAATGGCATTGGAAGTACGCTACCATCACTTCGCACTCTCACTGGAAAAGTGGAAGAATTTCAAGTGAGCCTGGGAAAGCTATATTTCCTGTGATGAAGCTTAAGCAGGAATTATAAGTGGTGACATTTCCCTGGGGAAGAAGTATGCAAACCTAACTCCACGTGGACAGATGGGATCATGGCTGGGGACAAGAACATGATAGAATAGGTGCTGAGAAAGATCTCTCTGCATTGCTGATTGTGCAATAAGGGACACAACTTCAAGAGAACAATGCAAGAAACTGGTGAAACATAATGGTGAGCACTGCAAAAACATGCCAGATGTGAACTTGATGCTATTACTCGGGGAGATGTTTTGAGATTGATTTGTGTTTTAAGATTGCAGACTTTAGATCAAGACTGAGATTGTTTCAAAAAGCTAATCTAAAATTGTTGGAATCGGGTGAAGTTTGTTGCACAACTGGAAGTGTGGTCTGCAACTTAATTATTGGTGAGTTGAGGGTACAGAACGTGACTGAGGTATGTAAAGTCATTGAAAACCAAAACATGGTGCAGGCAAGCAGAAAATATCGATCCCCATATATGTGAGAGTAGGATCTGTAGAAAGAAAAAGGAGTTCCACAAGATTGCTGTGCCTTATCTTTGAAAAACAATTGCAGCATGTGAGGAAAGATATATCATTTTGTACTAAAATATCATGCAAAAGAATCACCTGCACATGGGCAAAATAGCTAGAGCAATGGATAGATCACCAAAAACAAAAGTCATATCATCAGTTTCAGTTTGATTACATTTGAAATGTGTTGTACTTAAGTTGTAGTCAAGCAACTACTTTATATGATGCACCTGAGACTATTTGAGATGTTAAGTAATATTGCTTCACCTCTATTAAAATCACTGAGATTTTAGGCTTGTAACATTCATGACTGAGAATGATGTTTATGGAGGTGCAAAGTTTCCCATTCAGGTATTAAAATAAATTCTGGTCCAATGTAGTGTTGATATGTGTAAGCTCAACATTTCATTAACATACAGTATCTAATGCATAGAAAGGTCTAGACATGAAAATTGTAGGTTCAATTATGATAATATAATGAACAAAATACCATCTACTGAGGTAATAGTATGCACAATCAATACTTACGAGATACACAAGCAGTGTATAATGGCGCTTCTTCCTGTATTCAATATCGAGGCAAGACAAATTGATGCAGGATACCGAATATGAGCCAATAAGGTCAAAACATGTATCGTGATTCAGTTTCTTGAAGTGCTAAGTTAAATGAAATGCTAGATGGTTTGCTCAGCCAGGATGTCACTGTTCCTATAACCATGATGATGTCATAGAGAATTTAATGATCATACTTGAAAAGAATTGCACGCTATCCATCTGGTGAGATCCTAAACAAGACTATCATGTGGAAATTAATCTTCTATTCACTACCAAAAAGGTAGCTATATATATGAGCAAAGTACTTTGTGATTCTTGACAGCTGTGCTATATTTCACCAGGTGAGTCCTATCTTAGAATATTCCACAAATTTTTGGGCACTACTCTAAGTATTTGTTATTTGGGATCAGTGGCAAAGCTTTCCCAGTTCAGAAGTACATGTGGTTGAAGGATTTTAAGGGCAGTCCATTGCAAATTATTTTGGGATGGTTGATTTGAAGAAACTGCTGAAGTAGCAACTTGAGATCATGATAAACTCTAAAAGCTTTCCTCCATAAATTAATGAGCATAGTGTGATGTAAACTATGAATCAAATTAAACCTTGTTCATACTATATTGGATAAGTTGCTGTAGGAAAATGACTGTGTTAAGTCAAAGTTGGAGATGCTGGAATGCTATGACTGGATTTGCTTTGGATCTGAGTAAGTTTTTCTTTATCAGTCATCATAAAACTACTCTTATTTAATGCAGAAGCATGCAAAATGGTTCTGAGTAAAAAATTGAGAATCGGTGCTTCAAAACAGGTTCAGTAAACATATTGGTTTTTTAGTATTACAATCTAAAAGAAGCCCTTCTACAATGCCGTAGATTTCAATTTGGACTCAAAGAATCAATGACTTAAAACAGATGACAATCATGTGCCTCATAGACATTGGAAACAATTGAGACAAGGTCACACTAACTAAGAAAACACTTCTGCTGATTGTGTTCCCTCAGGATAAATTTGAAGTTTACATCTATAGTCTGAACTCAACAACCAATGAAATAGAATACTATTCTTTTGAATTAACAAGACACTAAACAATGTTCCTGAGATTTCAAAAAAAATTTTGATTCCAAAAACATTGTCAAAAATAGTTAACCCCATCAAGGAAGGCAAATGTGACATTAGCATTCATTTCAAGAAAGCTGAAAGCGATTATTATGAGTAGCTTTGGGGCACATATCTAAGGAAGGATGTGCTGGTCTCAGGGGGGGTCCATAGGAGGTTTACAAGAATGACCCTGGGTTAGAGGGTTTGTCATATGAGGCATAATTGAGACTTCTGGGTTTGTACTCAAGGATTTTAGAATGCAAGACCTGATTGAAACTCATAAAATACTGAGAGGCCTAGGTAGAGTAGACGTGGAGAAGATTTTCCATTATTAGGAGAAACTAGGACCCGCAGGCACAGTTTCAGAGTGAAGGGACAATTTGATTTTATTTGATTTATTACTGTCGTGTACTGAGGTACAGTGAAAAATGCTGTCTTGTGTGCTTTACAGGCAGATTGTGCTATACAAATGTATCAGAATAACAGAACAGAGTGCAGGATACACAGCTGCTGAGAAAGTGCAGAGAGAGATCAACATTAACAATTAAGAGGTCCATTCAAAATTTCGCTAACAGTGGGGAAGAAACTGTTCTTGAATCTGTTCTTCTGACCCTACAGAACCAAAATGAAGAATTTCTTCAGCCTGAGAGTGGTTAATCTGTGGAACTCATTGCTGCAGAGGGCTGTGGAGGTCAAGTCATTGATTGTATTTAAGACAGAGATAATATAGGTTCTTGATCAGTAAGGGTATCAGAGTTATAGGGAGAAGACAGGAGAATGAGGTTGAGAAACATTCAGTCATAATTAAATGGTCGAGCAGACTTACAGGGCAAAATGGCCTAATTCTGCTCCTATACTTTATGGTTTTACAGTGTAATCACTTGCATTGATGTTTCATGTTGACAACTGCTGAATCATGCTGCGGTGGATTGCTCTGATAACCTAAAGTATCTTTTGGTCATTCAATCATTCCAAAGGTACTTCAACACCATTGTGAATTTCATGATCTGTCAGAAAGGAATTGATATTCAAGGGACAATATTTGCTGAAATGTGGAAGGAACTAATGTCAGCAGCTCATGCAACATACATTAGCATCCAGATAGTTTGTTACCTTGATCTGTCCAAGATAGAACAGAATTAAAATAATGCAGTCTATGAGCCAAATAGATAGCACAGTTCAGTGTTCTGAGAAAATCCCAAGAGATGTTTGCAAGATTTGTGCTACCAGTCATACCCTGAACAGAATCTGCGGTGTCTCCTTAGACACAGTGACTTAAATGCGATTATCACCTCTTTACCTACAATTCAATGGCAAAGCTGAGAATGCCATCAAGCTATTCATAAACTCTTCACAAAGTGCAAGAGGTCCAGTCAGAGTGTATATCCATTAGATTGGTGCAATACTCTGATTAAGATGAAGAAAGAAGCCCTGACTGCAGGAGATGGTGCATAACATTATTTTCAACAGTGGGAACACATCCATCTGTAGACTTGAAACTATCATGGAAGTCACTCCAAGAAATACATTTTGATACTCTATGGCTAGTGTATTTGGAGTACTGAAACATGTACAAGTGCAGTGGATCCTGGAAGCTAAAAGGTGCAAGCAAGTGCAACTTCTGAGTTGAAGTATGTATCTGAACCCTAACCCTTCCCACTGACCTTTTGAGTTAACTATTTCTCCCATAAGGCAAGTAGTTAATTGTCCAAACATAGAGCGTCATGAAATCCACAACAGGTATGGCAAAGTGGCAAGCTGTGCAGCCACCCCAGCCAGAACTACACTTGAACCACTGTGGGGGTTATGGACACCAATCTGATCCAGACTTGTCTCCCAACTGATCCGACCAGTGGCAAAAATGTCAGAGTTGTTGTGGCAACACATACTTATGGGCTGGAGATGTGCGTAATGACAGTATAGACTCCCAATTTCTTTGGCTAACCATGATTTTTGTCCAATTTTACTACTGGTGTATGTTACTACACAAGCTGTTTGTCCACACACTGAAAACAACTTCCTTGGCATCAAGTCCTGACATGAAACTTGAACCAGGAGGGTCAGGTACAAACCAGATAAGCTACACAGCACCCTATCATCTCCTCATAAGTAGTCATTTTGTTCACCCCACAACCCCAAAGAAGTTGAGGCAACACAGTGGCTCAGTGGTTAGCACTGCTGTCTCACAGCACCAGGGACCCAGGTTTGATTCCAGCGTCGGGCGATTGTCTGTGTGGAGTTTGTACTTTCTCCCCGTGTCTGCCTCCGGCTGCTCTGGTTTCCTCCCACATTCCAAAGATGTGCATGTTACGTGAATTGGCTATGCTAAATTGCCCATAGTGTTAGATTTATTAGTCAGAGGGAAATGGGTCTGGGTGGCTGACTCTTCGGAAGGTCTGTGTGCTCTTATTGGGCCAAATGGCCTGTTTCCACACTGTAGGGAATCTAATCTAAGTTAGATGTGAGAACTTGCCCGCTGCAAATCTGGAATGAGTCCTGAGACCTGCAGAGATGCTGAAGTGAAAATGCACTTTATCAACAGCAACCTTCTCATAGTTTATGTTGCTAAGACACAAGCTGTAAAGCACAGAATAGTACATAAACAGGTAAACGTGATGAGCAATGAGTTCCACAGATTCACCACTGTCTGGCTGAAGCAATGTATTTATTGTTTCATGTATTTTGTTACAAAATACAGTTAAAAATGTTGTACAGTGTCACCATTCTCTGGCACCATCAAAGGAGTACTTTTATTAACCTGTTCAGAGTTGCTATCCTCTACAGCAGGTGACACATGAACCTTCCCAGTACAACTCTACTCTTATATTCTAGCCCTCTTGAAATGAATGCAAAAATGCATTTATCTACCTAATTGCCAGTGGAACTTGCATGCCACACTGTTTGGAAAATAGTCTACACCTCGATTCTTCTCATGAGTGTGCAAATATCTCACTTTTCCACACTGTATTCACTTCTTTGCTCATTCTCCTAGCCTGTCCAAGATCTTCTGCAGTTTGCTCTCTTTGTGTCATCTGAAAATTTAGTAACAATGCCCTCAGTTCCTTTGCTGAGATTGATAACGTACAACGTGAATAGTCATGATTTGGAGATGCCGGTGTTGGACTGGGCTGTACAAAGTTAAAAATCACACAACACCAGGTTATAGTCCAACAGGTTTAATTGCTTCCAATTAAACCTGTTGGACTATAACCTGGTGTAACGTGAATAGTCTTCTGCCTCTGTCCCTCCTTTAAATAAGGGCCATTTAGGGGTTGTGGGGTGAACAAAATGACTACTTATGAGGAGATGATAGGGTGCTGTGTAGCTTATCTGGTTTGTACCTGACCCTCCTGGTTCAAACATTAGCCATTTTTCATTCCTCTGGTACCCTGCCTGACTCCACTGATTCGGGAAAGATCGCCACCAATGCCTCTGCAATGTCCTCTGCTCGCTCCTTCAGGGCTCTCTCAGCTTCCCCAGCCTTTTCTTCTTAGTGACGGCCACTGCACCCACCTCCGCCCCCTGACTCTCTCCAACTTCTGGTTATCTTTCAGATCTCCACCCTCTGCAGGTTCGGCCTGGTCTTTGCTGAGTGGATTGAGGGGGAAGGAGACAACGACAAGGACTACAACTCCCAGCATGCACAGGCTGCCGGAAATGACGTCGTCGGCAACGGTTTCCGCGGCTCGAGCTGGTCGCTCGTGGTCAGAGGTGGGGGTGGAGCCAGGAGCCGAGGGAAGGTACAGTACAAGGCCCGGAGGTTTATGGCGTCGGTATTCAGTAACCTTCCGTGTGTGTTCAATGAACACTTGTTAGAATAATGTGCTTGAGTCTGTAGCTCAGCAAGAAGGAACGGCGACTGGAAATAGACAGGGCGGTGGGAGGATCTTGTGGCGCTGTGGTAGTGACCCTCCCTTGGAGCCCAGGAGGCAGGGGTTCAGGGCCCCTCTGAATTATTTAGAGCCGTGCGGTGACTCCTGCACATCTTTGTCAGCGGCTGTGAAAATAACCGCAGTCCACAATTTCCGCCAGGCGCCTGAGTGCTGAAGGTTTGCGTTTAGACAGGCAGCATCAGGCGGTGGCGAAGTCAACGTTTCAGGTGTAACCCTTCTTCATGACTTTGGAGGGGGGAGGGAGGTCACCTATCCCTTCCTCATTATCTCATCCCCATTACCTACAGCTCCCCTTACACCCCCCACCCCCGTCCTGAAGAAGGGTTACACTTGAAATGTTGACATCTCCACCTCCTGATGTTGCCTGGCTTGTTGTGTTCTTCTAGACTCCTGGCTGTCTAACTTGGATTCCAGAGTCCCTAGGTTTTTTTTTTAAATCTTGAATGGTGGTTTGCATTTAGTAAGTTGTGGATGCAAAATTCTGCGAGTGAGAGCTGTGTGGTCTCGCACACAGGATTGCTAGCATACCTGAATTCCAGCAGTTAGCGGAACTTGTGCTAGTGCAGGCTTTTAATGATACACCTGTGCTGTAAATCAAGATGATGTTTTGTTTCCCACCTCAGTCAAAGCAAAATGCTCAGAGAGACAGTATAGTTTTACCTCCATCTTTATTCCGGGCCTGGGAGGGAGGGAGATCGATTGCCTATGTGCAGAGGGATGTAAGTTCTCAGTCTTCTCTGGAGCAGCAGTTTTTTTACAGGGAGGAGTATCCATATAAGGTGACATACATATTGATTGGGTGACCATTTCAATCAGTGAGTGTCAACAGTGAAGATTAATTGTCCTTAACCTTGTTAACTGGCTTCACATAATGAATACTTTTCCCTTTTGTTAATTGACGTTACATACTGAATGCTTCCAATATTGTTAAATGGCTCCACATAATGAATACTTTTCCACCTTGTTAACCCATTACCCTTGCCTCCAATACATCATTGTTAACTGTAAGTTCTTATCTAATCTGAGGAGAAAGTGAGGTCTGCAGATGCTGGAGATCAGAGCTGAAAATGTGTTGCTGGAAAAGCGCAGCAGGTCAGGCAGCATCCAGGGAACAGGAGAATCGACGTTTCGGGCATAAGCCCTTCTTCAGGAATGAGGAATGTTTGTCCAGCACGCTAAGATAAAAGGTAGGGAGGAGGGACTTGGGGAAGGGGCGTCGGAAATGTGATAGGTGGAAAGAGGTCAAGGTGAGGGTGATAGGTCAGACTGGGGTGGAGGCGGAGAGGTCGGGAAGAAGATTGCAGGTTAGGAAGG
>NC_057720.1:68906204-68911635 GCF_004010195.1 Chiloscyllium plagiosum | reverse complement strand
GACCTCTCCGCCCCCACCCCAGTCTGACCTATCACCCTCACCTTGACCTCTTTCCACCTATCACATTTCCGACGCCCCTCCCCCAAGTCCCTCCTCCCTACCTTTTATCTTAGCCTGCTGGACAAACTTTCCTCATTCCTGAGGAAGGGCTTATGCCCGAAACGTCGATTCTCCTGTTCCCTGGATGCTGTCTTATCTAATTTGAGTCATGCTCAGCTGAACCTCTTGTTTCACGAAACTCAAAACTTAACTCTTTTCCCGACCTGCTCATACCCTATACACATTATCAATGCAATCGCTGCTATTTTGTTAAATATGGTAACTGCTTAAAATACTCAATTACAAATCAATAATTCAGAAACAGACCACAGTCAAATTATTAATATGATGCCATCAGCACTCAAGCTTGCATGATGTCTTCACCATTTCATCAAGGATCTGGTTTGGCTATAAAGCTGTACAGCACAGAAACAGACCCTTCGGTCCAACTCGTCCATGCTAACCAGATATCCTAAATTAATCTAGTCTCATTTACCAGCACTTGGCCCATACCCCTTTAAATCCTTCCTATTCATATGCCCATCCAGATGTCTTCTAAATGTTGTAACTGTACCAGCCTCCATAACTATTTCTGGCAGCTTATTCCATACACGCGCCACCCTCTCTGTGGAAAGGTTGCCCCTTGGATCCTTTTTAAATCTTTCCCCTCTCACCATAAACATATGCCCTCTAGTTCTGAACTCCCCACCCCGTGGAAAATACCTTGTCTATTTACCCTCTCAATGCCCCTCATGATTTTATAAACCTCTATAAGGTCACCCCTCCGCCTCCGACGTCCAGAGAAAACAGCCCTAGCCTGTTCAACCTCTCCCTATAGCTCAAATCCTCCAACCCTGGCAACATTCTTGTAAATCTTTTCTGAATCCTTTCAAGTTTCACAACATCGTTCGATAGGTAGTAGACCAGAATTGCATGCAATATTCCAACAGTGGCCTAACCAATGTCCTGTACGCCCACAACATGACCCCCAACTCCTATACTCAGTGCTCTGACCAATAAAGGAAAGCTACCAAATGCAGACTTCACTATCCTATCTACGTATGACTCCACTTTCAAGGCGCAATGAACCTGCACTCCAAGGTCTCTTTGTTCAACAACACTCCCTAGGACCTTACCATTAAGTGTATAAGTCCTGCCCTGATTTGCCTTACCAAATGCAGCACCGAGCATTTATCTAAATTAAACTCCATCTGCCACCCATTGGCCCTACTGATCAAGATCTCGCTGTACTCCGAGGTAACCTTTTCTGTGCACTAGAGCTCCATTTCTGGCTCTGAGGTAACCTTTGCTGGTAAATACACCTCCAATTTTGCTGTTATCTGCAAACTTACTATACCTCCTATGTTCACATCCAAACCATTTATATAAATGATGAAAAGCAGTGGACCCAGCACCGATCCTGTGGCACACCACCTATCACAGGCCTCCAGTCTGAAAAGCAACCCTCCACCACTACTGTCTGTCTTTTACCGTCGAGCCAGTTCTGTATCCAAATGGCTAGTTCTCCCTGTATTCCACGTGATCTAACATTGCTAACCAATCTACCATGATGAAACTTTTCAAACACCTTACTGAAGTCCATATGGATCACGTCCATCACTCTGTCCTTATCAATCCTCTTTGTTACTTCTTCAAAGAGTCATAGAAATGTACAGCACGGAAACAGACCCTTCGCTCCAACCCGTTCATGCTGACCAGATATCCCAACCCAATCTAGTCCCACCTGTCAGCACCTGGCCCATATCCCTCCAAACCCTTTCTATTCATATACCCATCCAAATCCAGATTTTCTGAACCCTTTCAAGTTTCACAAAGTCTTTCCAATAGGAAGGGCACCAGAATTGCATGCAATATTCAACAGTGGTCTAACCAATGTCCTGTACAGCCACAACATGACTTGTA
Source organism: Chiloscyllium plagiosum (assembly GCF_004010195.1). Taxonomy (NCBI): domain Eukaryota; kingdom Metazoa; phylum Chordata; class Chondrichthyes; order Orectolobiformes; family Hemiscylliidae; genus Chiloscyllium; species Chiloscyllium plagiosum. Next base: position 68,909,673 of record NC_057720.1, on the reverse strand, counting down.
CTCAATACTCTGACTGATAAAAGAAAGCATACCAAATGCCGCCTTCAGTATCCTATCTACCTGTGACTCCACTTTCAAGAAGTATGAACCTGCACTCCCAAGATCTCTTTGTTCAGCAACACTCCCTGGGACGTTACCATTAAGGTCCCAAAATGCAGCACCTCGCATTTATCTGAATTAAACTCCATCTGCCACTTCTCAGCCAATTGGCCCATCTGATCAAGATCCTCTTGTAATCTGTGGTAACCTACTTCACTGTCCACGACACCTCCAATTTTGGTGTCATCTGCAAACTTACTAACGATACCTCTTATGCTCACATCCAAATCATTTGTATAAATGACAAAACATGGTGGACCCAGCACCGATCCTTGTGGCACTCCACCGGTCACAGGCCTCCAGTCTGAAAAACAACCCTCCACCACCACCCTCCATCTTCTACCTTTCAGCCAGTTATGTATCCAAATGGCTAGTTCTCCCTGTATTCCGTGAGATCTAACCTTGCTCACCAGTCTCCCATGGGGAACCTTTTTGAACGCCTTACTGAAGTCCATATAGATCACATCTACCGCTCTGCCTTCATCAATCCTCTTTGTTGCTTCTTCAAAAAAACTCAATCAAGTTTGTGACACATGATTTCCCACGCACAAAGCCATGGTGACTATCTCTAATCAGTCCTTTGCACCCCGTTAGCCAACCTCCAGTCGACAGCACCTCACCTGTGACTATCGCTGATACAAATATCTCAGCAAGAGGCCCAGCAATCACTTCTCTGGCTTTGCACAGAGTTCTAGGGTACACCTGATCAGGTCCTGGGGATTTATCCACCTTTATGCATTTCAAGACATCCAGCACTACCTCCTCTGTAATATGGACATTTTGCAAGATGTCACCGTCTATTTCCCTTCAGTCTATATCTTCCATATCCTTTTCCACAGTAAATACTGATGCAAAATACTCATTTAGTATCTCCCCCATTTTCTGTAGCTCCACATAAAGGCCACCTTGCTGATCTTTGAGGATCCCTATTCTCTAGGAGAAAGTGAGGACTGCAGGTACTGGAGTCATCCTGAAGAAGGGCTCATGCCCGAAACATAGATTCTCCTGCTCCTTGGATGCTGCGCTTTTCCAGCAACACACTTTCAGCTCGGGTCCCTAATCTCTCCCCAGTTACCTTTTTGTCCTTAATGTATTTGTAAAAGCCCTTTAGATTCTCCTTAATTGTATTTGCCAAAGCTATCTCATGTCCCTTTTTTACCCTCCTGATTTCCCTCTTAAGTATGCTCCTACTTTCTTTATACTCTTCTAAGGAATCACTCGAATATCCTGTCTATACCTGACATATGTTTCCTTCTTTTTCTTAACCAAACCCTCAATTTCTTTAGTCATCCAGCATTCCCTATACCTACCAGCGTTTCCTTTCACCCTAACAGGAATATACTTTCTCTGGATTCTCGTTATCTCATTTCTGAAGACTTCTCATTTTTCAGCCGTCCCTTTTACCTGCAAACATTTGCCCCCAATCAGCTTTTGAAAGTTCTTGCCTAATACTGTCAAAATCGGCCTTTCTCCAATTTAGAACTTCAACTTTTAGATCACTATTTTAAATCTAATGGAATTATGGTCGTTGGCCCCAAAGTGCTCTCCCACTGACACTTCAGTCACCTGCCCTGCCTTATTTCCCAAGAATGTCAAGTTTTGCACCTTCTCTAGTAGGTACATCCACATACTGAATCAGAAAATTGTCTTGTATACACTTAAATTCCTCTCCATCTAAACCCTTAACCCTATGGCAGTCCTAGTCGATGCTTGGAAAGTTAAAATCCCCTACCATAACTACCCTATTATTCTTACAGATAGCTGAGATCCCAATAAGGTGATCATCCCTTTCCTATTTCTCAGTTCCACCCAAATAACACTCCTGGATGTGTTTCCAGGAATATCCTCCCTCAGTACAGCTGTAATGCTATCCAATATCAAAAATACCAATCCCCTTCTCTCTTGCCTCCCTTTCTATCCTTCCTGTAGCATTTGTATCCTGGAACATTAAGTTGCCAGTCCTGCCCATCCCTGAGCCATGTTTCTGTAATTGCTATGATATCCCAGTCCCATGTTAATAACCATGCCCTGAGTTCATCTGCCTTCCCTGTTAGGCCTCTTGTATTGAAATAAATGTTGTTTAATTTATTCGTCCTCCTTTATCCCTGTTGCCCTGACTGTTTGACTTGCTCCTGCTCTCAACTGTACCAGTCTCAGGTTGATCTCTTTCCTCACTATCTCCCTGGGTCCCACCCCACCCTCCCCACATTACTAATTTAAATCCTCCTGAGCAGCTCTAGCAAATCTCCCTGCCAGTATATTAGTCCTCTTCCAATTTAGGTGCAACTCGTCCTTGTTGCACACTTCTACCCCAAAAGAGATTTCTGTGATCCAAAAATGTGAATACTTCTGCCATACACCAGCTCCTCAGCCATGCATTCTGCTCTATCCTCCTATTCCTGCCCTCACTATCCCGTAGCACTGGGAGTAATCCCGATATTACTACTGTCGAGGATCTTTTTAAATTCCTGCCTAACTCTCTGTAATCTCCCTTCAGAATCTCTTTTTCTTTCCCTTCCTGTGTCATTGGTTCCAATGTGTACAATGACTTCTTGCTTCCTCCTCTCCCCTTTGAGAACATTCTGTACCCTCTGAGTCATCCTTGATCCTGGCACCAGAGAAGCAACATTCTGATTTTTCACTGCTGGCCACAGAAACGCCTGTCTGTACCTCTAACACAGTTGATCTCTTGGAACCTGACATACCCCTCATTGCATTAGAGCCGGTCTCAATTCCAGAAACTTGGCTGTTAATGCTATGTTCCCCTGAGAATCCAACACTCACTACATTTTCCAAAACAGCATACTTGTTTGAAATGGGGATAGCCACAGAAGACTCCTGCACTAACTGCCGAGCTCTCTTACCTTTCCTGGAGTTAACCCATCTCTGTGACTGTATCTGTGACTTTTCCCCCTTCCTATAACTGCCATCCATCACATACCGTTCATCTTGCAAATTACTCATTGCCTCTAACTGTCTGTCCAACCGATCCATTCGATCTGATAGGATTTGCAACCAACAGCATTTATTGCAGATATAATCCACAGTAACCCGTAAACTCTCCTTGAACTCCCACACCTGACAAGAAGCGCATATCACACTCGTAAAGGCCATTTCTGCTCCTTCACAATCTACAGACCCAGAAAATAACACCATCTTATTCCTCTACAAAAACACTGCTCCAGATTAAACTATTCACTTATCTGTGTCTGTGCTGTGACTCCGCCTAAACAGTTCCTCCAAGTTCAGTTGTGAATTTCACTGTTTGTTGATTTTCCCAGACGCACTCCGATTTCCAGCAAACTCAAATAGCAAAGGCACTAACTGTGCAGGTTCACTGTAGTGTCTGTCTCTCTGTCTGTCTCTCTCT
>NC_057720.1:68902773-68905563 GCF_004010195.1 Chiloscyllium plagiosum | reverse complement strand
TCTCTCTATGTCTCTCTCTCTCTCTCTATGTCTCTCTCTCTCTCTCTATGTCTCTCTCTCCTGCATTGAGCTCACCATGTGCTTCCTTTGTCTGTACCTCTCCCTTTTTAAAACTGCTGTTTTTTTGACTTTGTTTTCCAAAGTTCCAAAACAATGCAACAGCATATGAAACAGTATTTGCTGCTCTTGGGATTCGAGGAAGTCACCTCCAACATCTGAAATACATCAAAAAAGGAGCAGCTGTTACAGCCAGAAATTTTTCCTATCCTCCATCTTGGATGAACCAGAAGTTTGTGAGATGTGATTTCCCATGCACAAAACCATGTTGACTACCCCTAACTAGTCCTTACCTCTCCAAATACACGTAAATCTTGTCCCTCTGGATTCTCTCCAACAACTTGCCCACCACTGATGTTAGGCTCACTAGTCTTTCATTTCCTGGCTTTTCCTTATCACCTTTCTTAAATAGTGGCAGCACCTTAGCCAACCTCCAGTCTTGCGACACCTCATCTGTGCTTATCGATGATACAAATATCTCAGCAAGGGACCCAGCAATCAGTTCCCTAGCTTCCCACAGAGTTCTGGGCTACACCTGCTCAGGTCCTAGGGATTTATCACCTTTACATATTTTAAAACATCCAGCACCACCTCCTCTGTAATATGGACATTTTTCAAGATGTCACCATCTATTTCCCCATGTTCTATGTCTTCCATGTCCTCCACCGTAAACACTAATGCAAAATACTCCCCTATATCCTGCAGTTCCACACCCTTGATAATAAAATCTATTTGGTAAACGTGGCAGTAAATGACACCCTGCTGCAGGTGCTTATGCATACCAGGTAGGAAAGGCTAGCATGTAACGAAAATCGTGAATCTGGTGTTTTGACCGGTTGCTGGTATGTTGCATTACTTTCCTCTTTAAGTTGTTTGGTCCAGGAAGTTACTAAATGTTCCCTTTAGAATCAACAGAAATTTTATCTTTGAGGTGATGAAGTTTGAAAGTGATCAAAATGAACAAGAATTCAATTCCTACTGTGAATTAAAATGGAATGCCATTAACTTTTATATAAATTACATAATAGATATTATATGGCAATGGTAATTGTTGAAAATTTTCCAATGGTTAGAGACCTACCTGCCACACAGAAAGATAGTTGTAGTTGTTGGACATTAGTCATCTCTGCTCAAGGACATCTCTGCAAGAGTTCCTCAATAGTTTCCTACAGACGACCATTCTCAGCTGCTTCATTAATGATCATCCCTCCATAATGTCAGAAAAGAGGATATGTAATTATCAGTGAAAAATGTTCAGCACCATTTACAACTCCATTTATTGAAGCAGTCCAAGTTCAAATGCAACAAGGCCTGGACAATATCCAGGCTTGGACTGAGAAGTGGCATGTAATGTTTGCGCTGTACAAATACCAGACAATGACCATCGCCAGGGAGGGACAATCCACCCATTAACAGTCAACTGAATTCTCCACTGTCAATATTCTGGGGGTTACCATTGACCAGAAACTCAACTGGACTCATCATATATATACATGTTCATGTCCCAGGAATGAATTTTTTTAAAAAGGGTGTAGATTGTGTCCCAAGTAGCCTTTGAACAGAAATTCCTTGAATAGTTCCAGTGGTTGTACTGAAATATCATTTCTGATATGCAGTTTTTGTTTTGTTTCAATTTTGATTCTAACAAGTTTTGAGTTCTGGATTTCAAATGAATTGGACTGCATACTGCTCATAACAGTAATAGTGATGGTAAGCATCCAATTTATACCAAATTGATTTTCTTGAATGCATTTACTTGTATATTCTGACTGAAATTAATTTTAAATGCTTCAGAAAGTATTATGTAGATGAGTTTTTCACTGGAACAGTCACAATCGGGAGTTGGGGAAATCCCATGAATGTTGAGAATGTTTTCAGTTAGAGGTTGCTGAGTTCTGATAAAGGGCCTACAACAGAAATAGGAGCTAAAATCTACACTAGTAGGACAATGAATAGCATATGTTGTTAAATAAATGTACCCATGCTCATTTAATCTCTTTATTATTTTTGTGCCAATTTGCTGAAATTTCAAGCTGATAAATCCACTGAGGGTGAACAGGGGCATCTAGCCATGAAAGCAACTGATGGCCCACTCAGATTGAAGAATTGTGAAGTTAACCATATGGATTGACAAGGGGGTATATATTTATGATAGAAGTAGAGAAATAAAGAGAGGAAGAAAGGTTGGGCTGAGGACGAGAGAAAAAAAGAGAAAGGAAAAGAAATTCACTAAACTTTTGTGGGACAAGTTTTTTGACAAAGCTGAGTTGTTATGTGCACATTTTCTTCTCTGCTAGGAATGTAAGCAGGCACGAGTGATTAGGGAGTCTGCAGGATGTCAATGATTAGAGTCATAGAGATGTACAGCATGGAAACAGACCCTTCAGTCCAACCCGTCCATGCCGACCAGATATCCCAACCCAATCCAGTCCCACCTGCCAGCATCCGGCCCATTTCCCTCCAAACCCTTCCTATTCATATACCCATCCAAATGCCTCTTAAATGTTGCAATTGTACTAGCCTCCACCACATCCTCTGGCAGCTCATTCCATACACTCTCTGCGTGAAAAAGTTGCCCCTTAGGTCTCTTTTATATCTTTCCCCTCTCACCCTAAACCTATGCCCTCTAGTTCTAGAACATAGAAGAATACAGCGCAGTACAGGCCCTTTGGCTCTCGATGTTGCGCCGATCCAAGCCCACCTAACCTACACTAGCCCACTATCCTCCATATG
>NC_057720.1:68890940-68897057 GCF_004010195.1 Chiloscyllium plagiosum | reverse complement strand
AGTTTAAATCCTCCCAAGCAGTTCTAGCAAATTTCCCTGCCAGTATATTAGTCCTCTTCCAATTTAGGTGCAATCCGTCCTTCTTGTACAGGTCACTTCTACCCCAAAAGAGATTCCAATTATCCAAAAATGTGAATTCTTCTCCCTTACACCAGCTCCTCAGCCATGTATTCATCTGCTCTATCCTCCTATTCCTGCCCACACTAGCTCATAGCACTGGGAGTAATCCAGATATTACTACCCTTGAGGACCTCCTTTTTAAATTTCTGCCTAACTCTCTGTAATCTCCCTTCAGAATCTCAATCTTTTCCCTTCCAATGTCGTTGGTTCCAATGTGGACAATGACCTCTTGCTGGCCTCTCTCCCCCGTGAGAACATTCTGCACCCTCTCTGAGACATCCTTGATCCTGGCACCACCAGAAACAACCACACCATTCTGCTTTTTCTCTGCTGGCCACAGAAATGTCTGTCTGTACCTCTGACGACAGAATCCCCTAACACAATTGATCTCTTGGAAGCCGACGTACCCCTCGTTGCATTGGAGCCAGTCTCAACACCAGAAACTTGGCTGTTCATGCTACGTTCCCCTGAGAATCTATCACCCCCTACATTTTCCAAAACAGCATACCTGTTTGAAATGGGTACACCCACAAAAGACTCCTACACTAGCTGCCTACCTCTCTTACCCTTCCTGGAGTTAACTCATCTATGTGACTGTATCTGAGACATCCCCCCCCATAACTGCCATCTATCATATACTGTTGCTGTTGCAAATTCCTCATCACTTCTATCTGTCTCTCCAACCGATCCACTCGATCTGATAAGATTCACATCCAACAGCATTTATGGCAGATATAATCCGCAGTAACCCTTAAACTCTCTTTCGACTCCCACATCTGACAGGAAGTACGTATCGCTGCAAAGGCCATTTTTGCTCCTTCACAATCTACAGACCCAGAAAATAACACCGTCTTATTCCTCTACAAACACTGCCCCAGGTTAAATTAATAGCTATGGCTTATATTTTAAGTTTAATCAAAAGACTTATCTCCAAAAACATATAATCAAGAGAGAATCCACTGTACTCACTACTGCAGCCTTTCTCTTGGACAGACTTTAAACTACAATTAACTTATCTGATTCTGTGCTGTAAACTTCGCCCAACAATTCCTCCAAGATTAGTTGTGAATTTCACTGTTTGTTAATTTTCCCAGATGCACTCCGATGTCCAGCGATGCACAAATTCAAACAGCAAAGGTGGTAACTGTGCAGGGTCTCTCTCTGTCTCTCTCTGTCTCTCTCTGTCTCTCTCTGTCTCTCTCTGTCTCTCTCTGTCTCTAATTGCTGCTCCTGGAATTCGAGGAAATCACCTCCAACACCTAAAATACCTCAGAAAAAAGGAGCAGCTCTTACAGCCAGAAATTTTTCCTGTCCTCCATCTTGGATTACCCAGAATCCCCAATCCTGAGTATTGAAGGATATATGATATTCAGGAAGAGTAGGATGCTAGGTAAGGTAGAAAGGTAGCACCGTTAAGCAAGAATGGTATTTGTGCAATAGGTAGAGATGACCTTGATTCGGGGGATCGGGGTGTAGAATTTATTTGGAAGAGATTAGGAATAGCTGGAGAAAGAACAATGAATTGGTGTGGTCGACAGGTTCCCTAATAGTAACCACACTGGAGAATCAAGAAGAATTTTTTTTCATTTACGGGATGAGGGCATTGCTGGCCAGACCAGCATTTATTGCTCATCTCTAATTGCCCAGAGGACAGTTAAGAGTGAACCACATTGCTATGCGTCTGGAGTCACATCGCAGCCAGACCAGGTAAGGATGGCAGTTTCCTTTCCTGAGGGACATTAATGAGCCAGATGGGTTTTTCCTGACAGTCAACAATGTATTCATGGTCATCGTTAGACTCTTAATTCCACGTATTTATTGAATGCAAATTCCTGCCGTGACAGGATTTGAACCCAGGTCCCCAGAATGTTACCTGGGTCTCTGGATTAACAGTCCAGCAATAATACCACTAGGCCATTAACTCCCCCGGTTGGGTGCTTGTGATGAAATTATTGCAACAACCATGGCTGACTTTAATCTACATATAAGCAGGAAAAATCAACTGACAGTAATAGCCTGGACGAGAAGTACATAGAAAGCTTTTCAGAGAGTGGCTTAGAGCAGCACGTTCTGGAGCAGACAAGGAAACTGGCTAAGTTAGAATTGTTATTGTGTAATTTGGTAGGATTAATTCAAAACCTGCAGCAATCACAACAGGATTGAATTTTGCATCCAATTTGAAAGGGAGAAAATTGGGTCTGAGACTAATATTTAAAGATTAAGTAAGGGTGACTATAGCTTAAGAGCTGACTGAGATGAAATGAATTTAATTAATTGGCTAAGCTGTAAATCAATAGAGGTATTTAATGAGAGATTTCAGAATTCTATTATTTAAAAATCAAATTGGGAGAACCTACCATCCATGATTAACTAAAGATGTTAAGTAAAGCATTAAACATAAGAAAACATATACAACCATTAAGAGGAGTGGTGTTCAGATAATTAGTCAGTTTATAAAGTACAGTGACAATCAGGAAATTAGTGAGAAAAAAACTATATGCAAGTTTTTTTAAATAGTGTTTGTCCTCCAGAGTGAAAATGATGACCTAATGGTAATTAAGAAGGAATTGATAAATGAAATGAACACATTTTTTGCTTGTCTTCAAGAGAATATAAAAATCAATCCGACAATATAATTAAACCTCCTGATTTATAGGTAATCATGAAGGAAACCGTTCTAAGTGACTGATGGAGCTGTGAACATCTCTGGGTCTTGAGGTGGCTAACAAGATAGATGCTCTCGTGATGATTTTCCAAAATATTGTAGATACAAGGAAGATTGCATTAGATTGAAAAGTAGCAACCAGAACACCTCTTCAAAAAAGAGAAACAAGAAATTATAGGCCAATTAGCTTGATGTCTGTTGTGAAGAAGGTGTTAGAATTAATCATTGAAGTTATAGCTTTGCTCTTCGGAAAAGTTCAAGGAAATCAGGAGGAGTCAGTCTGGTTTCATCAAAAGGAAGGAAAAAGTGAGGACTGCAGATGCTGGAGATCAGAGCTGAAAATGTGTTGCTGGAAAAGCGCAGCAGGTCAGGCAGCATCCAAGGAGCAAGAGAATCGTCATTTTGGGCATGAGCCCAAAATTCAGGAATGAGGAAAGTGTGCCCAGCAGGCTAAGATAAAAGGTAGGGAGGAGGGACTTGGGGGAGGGGCATTGAAAATGCAATAGGTGGGAAGGAGATTAAGGTTGGTGCTGAGTTCGAGGATTGGGACTGAGACAAGGTGGGGGGAGGGGAAATGAGGAAACTGGAGAAATCTGAGTTCATCCCTTGTGGTTGGAGGGTTCCTAGGCGGAAGAGTCAGTTCCGTAGGCTGGTGCTGAGGAAGGAGATGTGGAGTCGGTTCCGTAGGCAGGTTCCGCCTAGGAACCCTCCAACCACAAGGGATGAACTCAGATTTCTCCAGTTTCCTCATTTCCCCTCCCCCCACCTTGTCTCAACCCTCGAACTCAGCACCACCTTCCTAACCTGCAATCTTCTTCCTGACCTCTCCGGCTTATCACCCTCACCTTGACCTCCCCTCACCTTGACCTCCTTTCACCTTAACCTCCTTCCACCTATCGCATTTCCAACGCCCCTCCCCCAAGTCCCTCCTCCCTACCTTTTATCTTAGCCTGCTGGACACACTCTCCTCATTCCTGAAGAAGGGCTCATGCCCGAAATGTCAATTCTCCTGCTCCTTGGATGCTGCCTGACCTGCTGCGCTTTTCCAGTAACACATTTTCAGCCCTTCATCAAAAGGAAATCATGTTTAATCAATGTATTGGAATTCTTTTGCTTTGGATAAAAGGGAACCAGTTGATGTACTGTACGTGGATCTCCAGGAGATGGTTGATAAGGTGCCATGCCAAAGGTTACTGTGAAAAGGAAAAGCTTATGGTGTAAGGGGTCACATTTATAGCATGGATAGTCGATTGGCCTGCAGGTAGAAAACAGACATGCAGAAATTTTGGTGTGATCGTCAATGGATCAGGTAACAGTTGACATGGAGATAATTACTTTGAAAAGTTTTTCCTCCACCACCAATAAAGTAAAGAATTTGCATTTGAATAGAATTCTTAATTATATCAACATGCCCCCACATGCTTAAATGACAACAATGTACAGTGATTGGTCTGATTAAAGAAAAGAAAAACAATCAATTTTGTATCTAATCATTACTTGTATTCTACATTACATATTTCTTAAAGCAAACTGAAGCATTTGCAAAGGTTATTTCAATGACATTGCCATGTTTATCTTGTGCCTTTAGATTTGAATCATGTTCATGCTTTGGTTGATACTTGAAGTACTGCTCGTAGTGAATGGTCTACAAGGTGACGATGTTGATGAATGGATTGATCCAACAGATATGCTGAATTATGATGCTGCTACAGGTAGAATGAGAAGGCCACAACAGGTAATTCTTTGTAGTAAGCTTTGTTGTGGCAGGATCCTGACACCACGTTTAAAACTTCGAATAATATGAAATAGTGTTGTAGCAAAGCTTTCCAAAATATTGTCTCCATTATTTTTTCCTGACTTGCTATATTAAAGATAATCTTGTCTAATTCAGCACATTTTCCAGCCAGCTTGGACCATATATGGTGACAGCTGCTAAAGTTTTTATATTGACATCCTTATATCTGTGAGAAGTGATGGACATGTCACCTCGGTGTGTGATGAGATTGTTTGCTCTCTTTTTGATTACTAAATAAGCTAATTCTGGGAATGCCAAGTCAACCATAAGCACTGCAAACAAAGTTGTCTTGTTCCCTGTTATAATTCAGCTTTCCTTCCCTGCCCTCCAACACACCCAACGCATTTAGCGCACATGCTCAAACTCTAGTTGTCATCAAGCATTTATGGCCAGTGTATGTACATTTATTTTATATTTCGTTTTAGCCTGACTGCATGTAATAGAGATTTTAACGAATGGTCAGTTTCAGATTGGATTACCAGAAACCTGACATGAGTCACCTGTATCAGGGAAAGACTGAGGACTTGATGTAGAACAGATCTACCAAATGCAATCTTGTTTGACGGCAACATCTTTATTGCTACTCAACAAACAAATCTGGATCCATCTAAATCAACAGCAATTTTGTGAAACAAGAATATTGACAATGTCTGCTATTTGTTATGTCATTTGACCATCAGACTTTTTATTCTAGATTTCCATCCAAATTTCCAAACAAAATTTGAATAAACTGCTAGCAAGCATATGACAAAACAGAAATCTCAAACACAGCACAAGTAATTAATAATCCCTTCCACAGCAATGGAATATTTAAGCGGGTTAGTGTTATAATAACAGAATATTAGAATTCTTGATTTTAAATCCTTTCACTTGGGTATTTTCATAAAACTGTCTGAGATACAGACACTCTGTATATACTGATACCAGCAACTGATGTGTATTCTGTTTTCAAGGAAGGTTTAAGTTCAAAATTAGTATTATTTGGAAGGTGACATTAGTAATTTCAACTATTTGAAATTTCTTGTGATTGAGCAGTCTCTCACTTATGTATAGGATGTGCTGGTACTAGTATTGCACCATACACAAAATATTGCAATAAACCTCACATAAAGGCATGGTAAAAATGTTTGGATGGACATTACTTGCACATATTAAAAGAATAGGGATTTTATTTTACTTTCAAAATAAATTAATTTGATAATTTTGCATTTAACCCAAAATCTCCACTTTGGAATGGACACCAGAACTTATTTTTGGTGAAATGTCAGTCTATTTTTATTATTATAAAGTTGACATGATTCTGAACTAGGAGAAAGTGAGAACTGCAGATGCTGGAGATCAGAGCTTAAAAATGTGTTGCTGGAAAAGCGCAGCAGGTCAGGCAGCATCAAAGGAACAGGAGAATCAACGTTTCGGGCATAAGCCCTTCTTCAGGAATGAGGAGGGTGTGTCAAGCAGGCTAAGATAGAAGGTAGGGAGGAGGGACTTGGGGGAGGGGTGTTGGAAATACGATAGGTGGAAGGAGGTTAAGGTGAGG
>NC_057720.1:68878566-68890681 GCF_004010195.1 Chiloscyllium plagiosum | reverse complement strand
GCAAGTTTTGCATTTCTTGCGGTTGCAGGGGAAGGTGCCGGGAGTGGAGGTTGGGTTGTTTGGGGGTGTGGACCTGACGAGGGAGTCGCACAGGGAGTGGTCTTTCTGGAAGGCTGATGGGGAGGGAAATATATCCTTGGTGGTGGGGTCTGTTTGGAGGTGGCGGAAATGACGAAGGATGATACAATGTATCTGGAGGTTGGTGGGGTGGTAGGTGAGGACCAGTGGGGTTCTGTCCTGGTGGCGATTTGGAGGGGCGGGGTTCAAGGGTGGAGGAGATGCGGTGGAGAGCATCGTCAACCACGTCTGAGGGGAAATTGCGATCTTTGAAGAAGGAGGCCATCTGTGTTGTTCGGTATTGGAATTGGTCCTGGACTAGATCACATCTATTGTGGTCCTCCCTTGAGAATGAATGAAAGCTACAAAGTATGCTCATTCCAGGTGACCATGTGTTTATTGCATCATTATTGTTCAATCTTAAGTGGCTGCAATGTGAAAACTACATAAATTTAAATCTAGGGCAATCCCCATTTCATTGCTTTGAATGGGAAGGAAGGTTAGTGGTAGTGTTTTGGGGATTAAGGTTGTAATCAAGTTCGCACAGTTTTGATAAGTATACTCTTGGAACACCTCAGCTCCTAGGAAAATGTGGTAACACGTACGAAACATCATATCTCACTCACTGTAATTTCCTAAGCTTATCTGCTGAAAAACAAACCCAAATTGAAGTTGGTGCAAATTTCCAATAAACTTTGGCATTATCCAAGTCTTTGATTTGAGATCAGAACCAATTTGGAGACATAGGAACTAGAAAATAAGCTGCCTTATTATTCCACCTATAGACATCAATCACAAGTTACAAACTGGTCTCATTAACTTGGACACTAGTTCAGGTTTTTATTGATGCGGGGCATCCAGGGTGTGGCCTGTTAGACATTTTCCCTCACCGTTCAGCTTGAATGCTTTTTGTCCTGTAAGTTGTACTTGTTTTTGTCCTTGGAAGTGCAAACTGATAACAGCACAATGAGGTCAACTGCATATTTCGGACTTTGAATGGTGGAACGAATAGTTTATCTCTTTCATAAATGCGATATAAGGATTAAGGAAGAAACCAAAACAACGAAATAAGTGAGAATGGGATAAAATCAGGTACATTGAGAAATACGTGAGCGAAAGAAAGACTGTTTCTTTTTCTCTCCCTCAAGCTAAAAGAAAAATTAAACACTAAAACTTACTGTGTGTGAATGAGATTGTGCAGTTTCACTTCCTCCTTGTTTGGGCTGCAGAAGTTGCATGACATAGATGAAAGGCATAAATTATCTTAATTTTTAAAAAAATACACTTAACATAGCAACCTTAACTTTTTCTAGTACATTTAGTTTTATGACTAATGGTAATTTACAATGAAGTGATTTCATTAAACTTATTGGGAAATTGAGGACAAACTGCTATCTTCATTAGGTTAGTGATGAGTCGTGCAGATTATTCAATCAGTAGCTCTTCGCAACAAGTTGCTGGACAGTACATGCATGAATAATGACAACCATCATTAAACTTATTATTTTGGCAGCATAATCTGAGTCCATGTTACTTATTTTACATAATTGGATTCATGCCTCATATTGAAGGAATTTTATTATAAATACAAGAGGTTTGCTTTACTTTTAGTTATGAATTCACTAGTTACACTAACCTGGCTGATCTTTATATTAGTCATTATATCCTAAAATATGTTTTATATGAAGTTAATTACATGCTTTTCTGTTCATTTCATCGAAGACTGGAACTACGGAAGGAGACACTGAAACTCTGACTACTGGGGATTATACAGAAGTTAATCAGGGAAAAGAATTATGTCCAGATTGTTCTGATTGTGAGAGACAACTTGATAATTTACAAAAAAGGGTTAGTGTTTTTTTTTCTATTTCATTTTAGTTGCTATTAACATATTTTTAGATTAAAAAACAAAAGGGGAGGGAATGAAAAATATACAACTGTGTGACTTGTATTGTAGGATTTCACAAACTGTTATGGGTGTGAGGTGCAACTTACTGCTTTTGCCTTTAAAAGCAATGTTTGAATGCATGTGACATCAAGAAACCATTCAAATTACAGTCAGTAGAGTTTGTGGGGGACAACTCCAGTGGTTGGAGTCATACCTACCACAAAGGAAGATGGTTGTAAAATTGGGATGTCAATCATCCCCTGCCCTAGGAAGTGGCTGCAAGTGTTCTTCAATATTCTTAACTGAGGGGAAACACTGACGTATTCAGAATTATTATTGACTAATCTAGTCTTATGATACACCTCTGGAGCAGGTGGAACATGAACATGGATCATCTGGTTCAGAGATAGGGACGTTGCCACTGCATCACAAGAGCCTGTGTTTCTCAGCTATTTTCTAATTGTCCTGTTGAGTGATGTTGTTACACACTTCTTGAGCAGGTGGGACATGAATGTGAATTATCTGGTCCAGAGGTAGGGACACTACCACTGCATCACAGGAACTCTGTTGGTCCTCAGAGTAGATATTTTAATCAACCTGGTTAGAGATATTCTCCAGTCCCTCTGCTGTTGGTGGAACTTGAATCTGGATCTCCTGGCTCAGAAGTTGGGACACTATCAAAGACCACAAGAGCTCTGTTGTTCCTCAGTTTAGCCCAGGGGATGCTACTCTATTTTCAGCTGCTTCATCAGTTATCTTCCCTCTAGCATATGATTAGAGATGGAGCTGTTTGCTAATTATTACACAATGCTCAACTCCATTCACAATTCCTGGCATATCTTTATGCCTGACTTGCACATCATCCTGACTTAGCCTGATAATTAGCAAGTAACACACAACAATCAATACCAACAAGAAAAAGTCTAATCATTTTCAAATGGAATGTCATCACTGAGAATCCCCACAAACAACTTCCTGGGGTCACCATTGACAGAAACTCAGCTAAACCATTCACGTTCTCCCCGTGTCTGTGTGGGTTTCCTGCAGGTGCTCTGGTTTCCCCCCACAGTCCAAAGATGTGTAGGTCAGGTGAATTGGCCATGTTAAATTGTCCATATAGTGTTAGGTGCATTAGTCAGGGGTAAATATAGGGTAGGGGAATGGGTCTGGGTGGGTTACTCTTCGGAGGGTCGGTGTGGACTTGTTGGGCCGACGGGCCTGTTTCCATACTGTAGGGAGTCTAATCTAAAAATAACCACACAAATTCCATGACTACTAGAGCAAGTCAGAAGCTGGATATTCTACCTCCAAACTACTCAAAGCCTCTCAACCACCTAAAAGGCACAAATCAGAAATGTTTTGACCACTCCTGACTTTTCTGACTGAATGAAACTAAGCCAACTCAATTTAATACAAATTGCATGATCAGCAGGCTATATGCATTCTGAATCATCAGATCCATCAGGATAGCATGATTACAGTGTGTACAATGTACAGAATCACAAAATTGTTAAGTTTTGACAATTCACCCAGACTACTTTGACAGTACTGCCTAAACATGTGATCACCCAATTGTAAGAAAAAAGGCAGCAAGTGAATGTGAATACCATCACTGTCCAGGTCTCTCACTTTGCTAGGTGAGAGGTGCTAGGTTTTGAGAGATCACCTTCACCATATGAACTGCAGTAATTCCCAAAGTTGGTGCACAACCTTTTTTGAGGTAAACTAATAATAGAAAGTAAGTGCTCGTATTGCCCAACCATGAATGTAAAAGAAATGAGGATGTTGGAGCTGATTGAGGAATGCACCAGGATGTCATAGAGGGAAAGGTCCCCTTGGAATGGTGACTGGATGCAAAATATGTTTAGTAATGATGTGCTGGAGGTTGCAGGAATGGTGGGGTATGACTTTTTTTGAATATAAAGACTGTTCGGGTGGTAAGTGAGGACCAACAACCCATCACAGTTCTGGGAAGAGGTGAAGGGGCGAGAGCAGGAAATGGGGTGGCCCTCTTGACCATAACGAGGTTGAGGAAGAACTGCTGTTCCTTTGTTGTCACTCAGTTAAATATTATTTATAAATTGGACAAAGACGTGAATATAAGGCATGGAGAAACGCAAAAATGTGTTTTGAGGAGGATATGTCAATCTGTGATATGCATATAGTGCAGTTATATCATTTTTGAACAATATTAAAGCTATGTATGTAATGTGTGATGCAGCACTCACTGAGAGCTGTAGGCTGTCTGATGCACCCGTTGCAGCCTGCATCACAACTTACTAGTGGGAATCGGTCTAGTTCAGTTGACTGGATTGTCGGCTTAGAGAGTAGTATGATGCCAACAGCGTGGATTCAATTCCCATCACCGGTTTGAGGTTACCATGAACAACTCTTCTCCTCAACCTCTTCCCCCACTTGAAATCTGGTGGCCCTCAGGTTAAATCAGCATCAGTCACATCTGTCTGATAAGAGAGCAGCCCCTATGGTCTGGTAAGACAATGGTGACACATAACAATTAGTATAAATTGCTATACCAACGTTGCCCATTTTACCAGGCAATTGAGCTCTAATTGTTGTCCCTGTCACTAAGTGGCAGTGTGCAACAAATTTCTGAAGTGTCTTTGCACATTCCATTTGAGGATGGATACAATATCACAGGTAAATTATTTGTGAATTCTGAGTGGGTTCTCGTATTTTTTCAACCACTCTGGATTTCCAGCAATAGAAACTTTATGAATTATTGGTTGTTGAAAATGTGGTGTCAGCAGCAAAGTTAAATTTATTATCCATACTTGGTTCTCCTGAAATTAGTTGGGATGAATTTTCTCTTTGACTGCGCAACAGTGTTCTTCTGAGGGTGTTAAGTGGGAAATTCCAGAACATTGGGAGCATAGGAATACCATATCGCTTTGAACCTATTCCACCATTTAATGATATCATAGCTGAATTATGTCCAACTTCATATATCTGACTTTTTCTCACATTCTTTAATGCCTTTGATTAATTGCTGCTATGATGATAAAGAAATGAAATCGTTGTGTGTCAGAATGGAGTGTTAGTTGGAGAACATTTTGGTATGCTCATGAACATTGCTACTTTGCTCCTTCTTTATGTTACAGAACCCAGAGAAGGGAAATAAATATTTTTCATGCTAGTCAAAGATATGTACAGACCTTAGTCTGTATTCTAACATTCTACAGAAAAAATAAGTACATTTTTATTAACCTTCATGCACAAATAGATATCTTCTACTGTCCGCCACCTACAATACAATTGCAAAAGTGATATAGTTTAATGTAGAATTTATATCATATTGATAGAACAAAGAATCCTGCAACTGAAGTAAGTCCATACTGTGAAAACATTTACAATATCTTGTATGTTGATATGTTTAGTACTGATGTAAATTCCCTTATTTTATATCTCAGTAATAATTTCAAGGTATGATGTTTTATGTTACTAGTGATAGTGCTCAGGACTGATATTACACAATGTGAATTAATGTTGACCATTTAAATACTCTTGCATGTCCTGTGAATATGGTATCGGATATATATTATAACTGAGCTGATTTTTTTCCCTTTTAATAGTTTGAAGAATGTAGAAAGAAAACATCAACTGAATCAACAGAAATCGGTTGCAGTCCCGTTTTTAAGAGATACCTGAATAAACTGCTTTTGGAGACTGGAAAATTAGGTTTGGTAAGTACTCTAGGAGGAGAATATTTGATTAGACTTATGTTACTTTATCCACATTACAAATAGTTCAACACTGAGCAAGTATAAATTTGAGGTTCTCCATCCTGATGTGTGTTATTTTTCCTGGGATTTAGAGTGATGCAATTCCTAGTCAACAGTTAGCGGCTGGCTAACCATTTACTACTTTTAATCAAATGCTGTTGTTGCTGCAATGACTCCTTTTTCTGCTGACCTGGGCTTTCTCCTTTTATTCCCCATCAGAGTAAAAGCATATCGTGCTAAGTTCCTCAGTCGTTGTCCAAATGCAGTAAGACTTGGATATTATCCAGGCTCAGGCTGAAAAGTGGCAAGTAACATCTGTACTACACAAATGCCAGACAATGACCAAAACCAACAAGAGACTCACTGCCTCTTGGCATTCAATTCCATTGCCATTCCTGAACCCTCACTATCAACATAATGGGGGCTGTTTTTGCCCAGAAACTCAACTGGATTCACTATATAAATACATGACTACAAGGGTCAGCCAAGGACTAGGAATACTGCAATGAGTAACTCCTCACTTGATTCCCCAAAACCTGTCCACCATCTACAAGGCACAAGTCAGGAGTATAATGGAACATACTCCCACTTGACTGCATGAGTACAGCTCCAACAATACTTGAGAAGCTTAATATCATCCAGACAAGGCAACTTGCTTGAGTGACACCACATTCATAATCATCTGCCCCCTTCACCTTTGTTCAGTAGCAGCAGTCTGTACTATCTGCAGGATCTACTTCTTTTCAAAACATGTCAGTGTTTGTATGTTCTCATTGGTCATTTCTAGGCTGCACTGCAATATAGTTGAGTGTGTGGTGCTGGAAAAGCACAGCTGGTCAAGCAGCATCCAAGAAGCAGGAGAATCGATGTTTCGGGCATAAGCCCTTGATCAGGAATGAGGCTTGTGGGCCAGGGGGCTGAGTGATAATTGGGAGGGGGTGGGCTGGGGATATGGTAGCTGGGAATGTGAAAGGTAGATGAAGGTGGGGGAGAAGGTGATAGGTCAGAGAGGAGTGTAGAGCAGATAAATGCAACAAGCGATGGACTGGTCAAGAGAGCAGTGCTGAGTTTCAGGTTTGGGACTGGGATAATGTACAGGGAGGGAAACTGGGGGCTGGTGAAATCCATATTCCTGTGTGGTTGCACAGTTTCAAGGTGGAAGATGAGATGTTCTTCCTCCAGGTGGTTAGGGTTTATCGATGGAGGTGGCCCAGGACCTGCATGTTCTTGGCAGAGTGGGAGGGGGAGTGGAAGGGATGTTCAGCCACTGGGCGGTGGGGTTCGTTGGTGCGGGTGTCCCAGAGGTGTTCTCTGAGATGATCCGCAAGTTGGTGTCATGTCTTCCCGATGTAGAGGAGACAACATCAGGTGCAACAGGTACAGTAGATGACATTGGTGGAGGTACAGGTAAATTCTTGTCAGATGTGGAAGGATCCTTTGGGACCTTGGGCGGAGGTGTGGGTGCAGGTTTTGCACTTCCTGCGTGGCAGGAGAAGGTGCTAGGGAATAGGGTGTGGGCTGGTGGATAGGGGAGTGGTGTGGATCTGACGAGGGAGTCGCGGAGGGAATGGTCTCTCCAGAACGCTGCTAGGGGCGGGGAAGGAAATATATCCCTAGTGGTGGAGTCTGTTTGAAGTTGGCGGAAGTGGCAGAGAATGATGCGATGTATTACTGGTGAAATCCACATTAATCCCGTGTGTTTGCAGGGTCCCAATACTGGTGAAATCCACATTAATCCTGTGTGTTTGCAGGGTCCCAATACTGGTGAAATCTATATTAATCCTGTGTGTTTGCAGGGTCCCAATACTGGTGAAATCCGCATTAATCCGTGTGGTTGCAGGGTCCCAATGTTGGTGAAATCTACGTTAATCCTGTGTGTTTGCAGGGTCCCAACACTGGTGAAATCCGCATTAATCCCAATATTGCACTGCAGTTTAACCTATAACTTGTACTGAATATTGTTTAAAAGAAGAATGCTGTCTGAAGTTTACAAGGTAATACCCAGATCCTGATGATGATTGTGTGAGTGTTGTAGATTCAAAATTGCTCGTACCATGAAAATGTATTTGAGAAGCAATTGGAATGGGTTTAGTAATGTAAATTATACAATAAGTTGGTAGTTCTTGTTTTCACATGGCAGCTCTCAATGGACATGGAGAAATTACAAACTTTATTTAGAATGGTCCCCTGTGGTCACTTATCTCTATCTTGAGATATATATAATCAATTTACTCAATTTATGGCAGACTACTATTTTGCCCCTTTTGTTCTTTAAGGAATATAAGAACCATTAATCTCAAAGATTTCCTAGTGTGGGTGACAAATACAACAAGAATACCATTTTGAAAATTTTCAGTACAGGTCTTTGACTGATGGGATCTCCCAATAACCGTTTGTCAATGTTGCCCTTTGAAACCAATTAGGAATATTCTTGTACGCTGTGTGAATTCCTGATAATTATGGCTGTAGGTCATTCTCAATAGCTATAGTGAGGGCAAAGCTATTAAGATACAACACTTTCAGTTTATGTAAGATCAGACATACAGTTACAGGAATTTATACGCAGTTTCTATCTTGAATTATTGCTTCTATTAAAAGAAAACCTTACCCTCTTTATTTTTACTTGTTTCCTCCAGCCTGATGATGATAATGAAGTTCATTATGACGCCGAAATTTTTATTACAAAACAGGACGTAACTGCAATTAAGAAGTTTCTCAGTGATAAGACATGGAAGGCTGGTGCTTTGGATGATGCACTCAGTAAAATTTTAATTAATTTTAAGTTTCATGATTATGAAAGTTGGAAATGGAGATTTGAGGACACATTTCATGTGGATCCCTTAACAGCGTTTCTGGTAAGAGTAGCAGTTCCTAGATTTAACATTAAATGATTTTTGTTTATAATGCGTGAATTTTATCCAAGCTAAGACTGTCAATAAATAACAGTTCATGTTATGCTTTATAGATGTTAGTTGACTGTTGAAATAGGAAACTGGCTTAAATTGAGCAAACATGACCAGTATGGATGTGTGTATCAATTAGACTAGTAATCACGTCAACCAAAATTATTCACAATTTATTCTGTCATAAAGATGGTCCAGATTTTCATATGTATGTGAATCAGGTTTAATTAATCTCTGGTTTAACTGGCAACACTCTAACATCTGGATCAGAATTTTGAGTTTAAATCCCACTCCAGAGACTTATGCATGTAACTAGGCTGACACTGCAATGCAGTACTTAGGGAGGGCTGCACTATCAGTGATGCTATCTTTTCAAGGAGACATTAAACTGAGGGCCCATCTGTTTTCTCGGGTGGATATAAAGGATCATGTGGCTTTCTTTTGGAGACCTACAGCAGTCCATTTGATGTCCTGGTGAAGGTGTAACCAATGTTACTTAAACAGATGATCTAATAATTTATTACCTCTATAATAGTTTTGTCTCTTGTTTGCCTGTAAACAACATATCTCAAACACTAATTGAAAGCATTTAGTGAATCGTGAGGCTAGGGCCCAAGGAAGAATTCAGCATAAGAATATAAGATCTGGGAGCAAAAGTAGGCAATTCAGCTTCTCTAGCCTGCTCCACCATTTAATATGATCATGGCTGATCTCGCCTCAGCCTTGACTCCACTTTCCTGCCTGCTCCCAATAACCCTTTAACTCATTACAAATTAAAAATCTATCTCCTCCTTATAAAGTTGTTCAGTGTCCTGGTGTCCAATATACTCTGTGGTACGAATTTCATAGATTTACAACTGTCTGAGAGAATTACTTGCTGCTCATCCCTGTTTTTACTTCTGGCAGCCCTTAGCCTAAAACAATGGTCTCTCATTCTAGATAGCTCCAAAAGGGGAAACATCCATTCTGCATTTACTTTGTCAAGCCCCTATTAGTGTCTCATATATCTCAATCACTTCTCCTCTCATTTGTCTAAACTCTAGCGAGTACAGGCCGAAACTGCTAAATCTTTCTCCATAAGATGAGCCTTTCATTTCTGGAATTAATCGAATGAACTTTCTCAGAACTGCCTCTAATATAATTTTAGTCCCTTTGAGGAGGGATATAATTACATGTAATATTCCAGTGCAATCTCACTCTTGTACAGTTTCAGCAGCAATTCCCTCCATTTTTTGACAATAACGGCCAAAATTCCATTTGTCTTTTTTTTAACCTGTTGTATCTGCATACCAGCTCATGCATGAGGGCCAAAGCATTTTGAAATTTCTCTCCAGCTTTTGACAAAGATACAAACTGTACCTTGAATGGTTTTTCAATGATAACTATGAGAAATAGGACAAAATAGCATTTTATTTTAGAATGTTGTGAGATCTTCTATTGGAAATGCTCTTGATAGTCTACAACATTCTCAAACAATCTCAGTGGCTGTAGTGGCTTTCATCACGGTTGTAAAAATGAACAGAATTTTCAGAGCAGTTTGTTAGATATAGATTGGCTTGAAGTTCCCATGGTTAAATGGAACCTTTTAATAAAAAAAGGCTTATTTATTCTACACTGTAATTACAAAGCATCAAACAGACAAGGCAAAGCTTCCAAGAAGAGCAGTGTAATTGTAATAACGATGAGTTAATATGGCATGGCAGAGTTCAGTGCTCTACTGAGTGCCGTTCTATTATTTCTGTTTTCGGGAGCTTGGTATGTGAATTTGCCTGTCATATTTCATACAATAGTGACCACTCTTCAGAAGTGTTTAATCAATTATGAAGTGCTTTTGGGCATCCTGAGGAAGGCAGTATATAAAATCAGCATTTCTTGGTTTAATGTCTCACCTGAAAGACAGCTTTCCCGATTAAACAACACTTACCACTGAAGTGTGAGACAACTTTGCTTGAGGCCTGCAGATGGCCTTATACCTATGATCTGACTCTTGTAAGCATGCTAACAGTGTACTAAGCTGAGCCATTTGCACACATGCAAAATAACAGAATCTGCGCCGTAAATGTAGGGGTATGGGTGGGTTGCACTTCGGTGGGGCGGTGTGGACTTGTTGAGCCGAAGGGCCTGTTTCCACACTGTAAGTAATCTAATCTAAAAAAAAATCTAATCTAATGTATAATTACAGTAATAAAGGGCTTGCACAATGAAGGTAACTAGTTTATTTACACTATATTTCAGAACTTTCTTGTGGTTTTATTTCACTCTAGTTTCCATGCTTTTGTACTTCACTCAGTGCCTCCACACTAAAGGCTAGGAAGCTGACCCATATTAACAACTATTTACATAGATTAAAAAATTGCAGTGCATATTTGAACATTTTGTACATTAGATTTATGGATTTTGATTGCAAGTAGTATGGTATCTCTTTGACTTACTTTTCTCCATTCTTTTGTTTCAGTTGTTGGCCATGCTAACATTTATTATTATAATATTTCACATCGTATGGATTGTTGCCCCACCATTTACACGGCCTTATCGATTCTTCTTGTTGTGCTTTCTAATTAGTTTTGTTTGGAACTGGGTGTTTTTATACAAGGTACAGTAGTCAACAACTAGCACAACTGACTCATGCGTCTTCACTAGATCTTCGGGCCTGACAAATAATTGGACATTGAATAGCAATTTTAAATGTGCTGTTTTCTTGTTTGCACTGATATAATTGATCAATACTGGAAGACTCTTAGATTAATATGAAAACATAGGTCATTAAGTTTCAGTTTTAATTGAATACTATCAGTTCATATGGTTAATGTCTCAATTTTGATGTAAGTATTAGCATGTGAGCTCTTGGTTTGTTTTAATATGTTGGACATGATTATCCAGGACCTCTTTCCTTTTTACTGCTCTGACCACTGACCGAGAGGATAACCTCCTCCCAGGTCTTTATGTATATTGATCTGAATCTGGCCAGTTTTTACAAACCTCCCTTAGAAGCAATAAATAAGCAGATGTAGAGCATGCACTCTAGTCTTCCTGGTTTTGATTTTACCATCCAGTACCAATGCTAGATGTTATCCATATGGGCAAACAATTACTTTAAAAATGAATATATAGAACAACTTTGTCATTTGTCAGTGTTTCTATTCTTTTCTATTAGGCTATATGTTTTACACAGCAGGTAGTTGTATGTATCCCTTAGAATTGTTCTACAATGGGCTATAGTATACTTCCAGGAGGAGAAAGTGAGGTCTGTAGATGCTGGAGATCAGGGCTGGAAATGTGTTGCTGGAAAAGCGCAGCAGGTCAGGCAGCATCCAGGGAACAGGAGAATCGACGTTTCGGGCATAAGCCCTTCCTCAGGAATGAGGGAAGTTTGTCCAGCAGGCTAAGATAAAAGGTAGGGAGGAGGGACTTGGGGGAGGGGCGTCGGAAATGTGATAGGTGGAAAGAGGTCAAGGTGAGGGTGATAGGTCAGACTGGGGTGGGGGCGGAGAGGTCGGGAAGAAGATTGCAGGTTAGGAAGGCAGTGC
>NC_057720.1:68824206-68877289 GCF_004010195.1 Chiloscyllium plagiosum | reverse complement strand
CCGGGGCAGTCAGGTTTGTGGATTTTGGGCAGGAGGTCGAAGCGGGCGGTGCGGGGTTGTGGGACTATGAGGTTGGAGGCGGTGGATGGGAGATCCCCCGAGGTGATGAGGTTATGAACGGTCTGGGAGATGATGGTTTGGTCGTGGGGGGTGGGGTCATGGTCAAGGGGGCAGTAGGAGGAGGGCTATATGGAAGTATAGTATACTTCCATATAGCAACGTATTGGCTTGCCTTAACTGCAGAGTTTCGGGGCTTTCAAAAATACAATGTGCTGAATGTGCAACTTTACAACAATTTTTGTAATGCAAACCTTCAATTTATAAGATGTAATTTTTCTTTACAGACAGCTTTTGCTAAGCGACAAGCTAATTTTGCCAAGTTACAACTTGATAAACCCATGTGTACAGGGGTACAGAACATGGATTGGAAAGGGAGCCTGCTTGGTGAGTAGGAGTTGCTGAGAATGCTAATATTTAAATAAATCAAATGCTCCGAAGCGTTGGCCTTGTAAAATACAAACTTTTTAGCATTATTAAAATAGCAAGCACTATTTATCAAACAGATGTAGCACTGGAAAAGTACTTTGGTTTCATTTTATTGTATCACGTTGTAAAATGTTAAAATTGTCAGTAATTATGTTTGTTTGGTTATAGTTTGTATTGGTCGCTGTCTGATTTAGTTTACTGTTTAAAGTTTTGTTGAGGAATAATTTGATCAGGCATGTGGAACTGATTCAGCTGAGGTGAAGAAACATTTGGTACTGACACCCAGTCAAGCCAGAATTGGAGCCACACCAGTTTAAACAAATGAGCTTGTCTTTCATGGCATTTGACACCATGAATAGGTTCCAGGATGAGGTGAATTGTACCAAAAAAGGTTGATGCTGAGCTAACTGATCATTGGGCAGAGCTGATGTTTGACAATGCAATATTATACAACGGGGAGCAACCAGGAGAACTTGAAAAGCTTAAAGCACCAAAATTAAATGCCTTAGTAGACTGATCTGCAATTGAAGGTGTGCACGTGCAAACATCTCATGATGTCAGAGGGGGGCATAGTCTGAATCATTGGAAATATATAATAACAAAGCAGTCTCGATCTGATTTTCTAAATCCAGCCCTCTTATTAGTGGGATCGGCGGCCTCCATTTTTATAGCAGCAACAGGAGCAGTGAGAGCAAGGACCGGGGGTTGCCAGGAAGGTAAATTTATCCGCCTGGCAGTCGGTGACCAGTGGTGTCCCACAGGGATCTGTTCTTGGGCCTCAGCTCTTTGTAGTTTTTATAAATGACTTGGATGAATAAGTGGAAGATGGGATAGTAAGTTTGCCGATTACGCAGAGATCAGTGGTGTAATAATCTTAAGGTGATTGGAGGAAGGTATAGGGGAGATGTCAGAGGTAGGTTCTTTACACAGTGGTGGGTGCGTAGAATGCACCGCTTGCGGTGATAGTGGAGTCAGAGACATTAGAGACATTTAAGCGACTGATGGTCAAGCACATGGATGGCAATAAATTGAGGGGTGTGTAAGTTAGGTTGATCTTAGATCAAGATAATTGTTCGGCACAACATCGTGGGCCGAAGAGCCTGTGCTGTGCTGTTCTATGTTTTTGATCAGGAACTGGAGAATTCTGACAACTTGTGGCAGTAGCCCATGGGTGACTTTCTCACAGGAGATAAGGCAGCAAAAAATGTATAAAAATCAATTCTACAGCTTTCATTGGCCAATATTGTAAAAGGTACAAATGAAGTTTTTTTACATCAATGACCAATGTCAACAAATAAGTAAATTCAGGAATTGTAGCAAATGTTCCTTCCATTATTACTAAATCCATCACAGGAATCAGCATAAATATTGCTGATCCTTTGTCCAATGGAAGTCAGTTAGGGCAGTGGTGCTTTTAACATAATATGCTACAAGCCCAATTATCCAGATACAGATTTTTAGCTTGGTTACAGTGATCACTTATGGCATAAATTTCACCCATTTTGAAAAATTTTATTTGCCCAACTTTCTTCTTCCATTTATTTGTGTGTTGCTGTTTGCAAAATATGCCTTGGGGCAGCGCAATTGGACATTATTTATAAAATAATGTTTTTTTTTTAAAATGCCTAATTTGCTTCGAGCAAACTAATAAAAAAAATTTGCAGAAACACAAATAGTAAAATGCAATTCTGTTAATCTTTTTTCAATTTGTACCAGTTGTGTCGATTTTCAGCCAAATTGTAGTGAAAAGATAACATAATCAGGTAGAAGTGCTAGGTCTATCCAACTGAGAGCTAATATTATGTTTAATGGGGAAAATTATGGTAATACACAAAATTATTTGTTAACTCCACATTTCTCAGGCAAATGGGCTTACAGCAAGATTTCATGATAGTTAGCTTGTATGATGTACATCTAAAAGACTGATGTAAAATTCTATCATATTTGCTATTTACTATGGAGAGATACATAATCGGTCTCGAGGCTGCTCTCCTTTCAAGTAACTGCATGCATGCCAAAGGCACAAGTGTTCATACTAACTGGACAGGTATGAGCTCAAAAAAACCACAAACTTTTCAAATCAGCATTAACCACACAGCTGTCATGAACTATCACCATTACTTAATTGAAAAATTTGTGTAGTTTGGTTGAACTCCATTAGTGTTCAGCAAATCAGTGCTGATTTTCTTTTGTTAACACATTTTTGAGATTGCTTAATTACTGACTTTTAAAAGTTTCTTCACCATTGATGTTACATTGACTGTCTGTTAATTGTCAGGTTTATCTATGTTAATTTTGAACAGGAGTGTGAATTATAAATTTAACCTCACTGATCAACACCCTCTCTCAATTCCCACCGCGCCTCAAATTTCTTTTCCGTTATATTGGTGGCGTAGATTTGTTTTCAGAGAGCATAATGTCAAAACTTACAAATGAAGCAAAATTTGAAAATGTAGAAATCTGAGGAAGTTGTTAATGGATTTCAGAAGCATAAATATGTTAGCAAAATTAGATGCTAGATGAAATTCAGCACAGGAGTTGCAGCCTTGTACATATAACATAAACATATTTGGAAGGGCACATTGGTCTATTTTATTTGACACTTGCGTGTTTGATTTTTAAAAATTTTTTATGGCACTGTATTAAACATCATTTCAAATCTTGAGTTGAAGCATGTAATGAAGATTTGGTATCTCAGTGACCTTTTGCTTGCTACTGTTTAATTAACTCCAGTCTGAAAGGGTCAAACCTATTATAGTCGATAAAATGTGGAGCTGGAAAAAGCACAGCAGGTTAAGCAGCATCAGAAGAGCAGGAGAATTGACGTTTCAGGCAGGAGCCTTCATCTATGTTTTCTCCAGCTTCACATTTTATCGATTCTGATTTTTCAGCATCTGCAGTCCTCACCACCTCCAAGTTGCTCAGACCTATCACAGACTTGTAGAAAAATATCTCCAGAGCACCGAGTTTTGCTTCATATGCCCAACTAGAGATTTTCCTTCCACTCACAGGTGTCTTATTTCTGATGGTAGATAAAGTAAGTTTTCCAATTAGAACTATAACAGTATAGGTTAAGCAAACTTGGCTTGCAATACAAGGTAATAACTTATTCTTTTCTGGGATGTGGGCATTCATAGAATCATTAGAATCCATACATTGCAGAAAGAGGCCATTCAGCCCATGGTGTCTGCAGCAACCCTCCAAAGAGCATCTCATCTGGCCCTAGATGAACTCCCTAACCCTAGCCCTGTAGTTCCATTTACCATGGTTAATTCTCCTAGCCTATAAATCCCTACCGGCAATTTAGCATATCAATCCACCTATCCTGCACATCTTTGGAGTATGGCAGGAAGCTGGAACACCCGTGGCAAACTCATGCAGACACAGAATGTGCAAACTCCACATAGACAGTCACTGGAGGCTGGAATTGAACCCAGATCCCTGATGCTGTGAGGCAGCAGTGTTAACCACTGAGCCACCATGCCACCCCATTCTGGCAAGGGCCAAATCTTTTGCCTATCCCTAATTGTTTTTGAACTGAATGACTAGGCCATTTCAGAGGACACTCAGCCATGTTGTGTCGGCCTAAATTCACACACAGGCCAGACCAGATGTAAATGGGAGAGATGCTTCCTTAAGCGACATTATTAGTCTACTGCATGCATTTTTACAACAGTCGATGAAAGTTTCATGGTCACCATTGCGGAGACTAGTTTTCAATTCTAGTAATATTATTTGAACTTAAATTCCATCAATTGACATGGTAGGATTTGAACTCCTGACTCCTGGCCCTCTGGATCCATTGACATTACCACTATGCCTCCATTTTGGAAAAAAATTGTAAATTCTGCATAAATAGCTTTTTTGTAACTCATGGAAGAATAAGCTTTTTTTAATTCACAAGCCCTTTAACAGTCAGATTCTTCTCCAACAGAGTGGTTCAGGCAAACTTGGACATTACAGAAAGACCCTTGTGAATTGTACTACGAGGCTCTGTTAGTGGATCCAATTTTGGAGGTTCCCCCAACCAAGGTAAAAACAAATAATTTTGGATCAGCAATGTAATGATTTTACTTGAAATGCCAAATAATGTGATTTGCCTTCTTTTTAAGGCCTTCATGCTTACTGTAACAACACTGATGACTGAACCACTGAAACATATTGGGGAGCCTATCAGTCACTTTTTCCGCGATCTCCTGAAAGACCTACCATGGATCTGGCAGTTCCCTGTGACCCTGACAGTTATATTGGCTGTTGTTGTAAGTCTCTGTTCTGAATGCCAAAGTGAATAGTGTTTATTTAAAATTATATTTTATGCAATCAGCACTCACGTTACTAGTATCATACTAATTAATGTTCCACTGGTGTTTCCAAGTGCAATGACACAAAGTACAGGAATGCAGATCACTTGATGGTTCTAGCCATATTACCACCACTTTTTTTTTTAATTTATGTTCAATAAAACTATTGTGAAAGTTTTATTTTCTGTACAGGCCTGAAGTTAATGAATTAAAATAGCTTATTTTGCAAGTTAATTTTAGAACATTGAATAATACAGTGCAGAACAGGCCCTTCGGCCCTCAGTGTTGCACCAACCTGTGAACTGTTCTCAGCTCGTCCCCCTACGCTATCCCATGATCATTCATGTGCTTATCCAAGGGTTGTTTAAATCTCCGTAATGGGCTGAGTTAACTACATTGGCAGGTGGGGCATTCCAGACCTTAGCACTCTCTGAGTAAAGAACCTGCCTCTGACATCTGTCTTAAATCTATCACCCCTCAATTTGTAGTTTTGCCCCACATATAAGCTGACATCATCATCCTAGGAAAAAGACTTTCACTGTCTACCTATCTAATCCTCTGATCATCATATATGTCTCTATCAAATCCTCTCTTAGCCTTCTTTCCAATGAGAACCGACCCAAGTCTCTCAGCCTTTCCTCATAAGACCTTCCCTCCAGACCAGGCAACATTGTGGTCAATCTCCTCTGCACCTTTTCCAATTCTTCAACATCTTCCCAAAATATGGTGACCAGAACTGTACACAATATTCCAAGTGCGGCCGTACTAGCGTTTTGTATAGTTGCAGCGTGATATTGCGGCTCCGGAACGCCATCCCTCCACCAATGAAACCTAACACACCGTATGCTGCCTTAACAGCACTAGCCACCTGGGTGGCAACTTTCAGGGATCTATGTACATGGACTCTGAGATCCCTCTGCACATCCACACTACCAAGAATCTTTCCATTGACCCAGTACTCTGCCTTCCTGTTATTCTTCCCAAAGTGCATCACCTCACATTTAGCTGCATTGAACTCCATTTGCCACGTCTTAGCCCAATTCTGCAGTTTATCCAAGTCCCCCTACAACCTGTAACATTCTTCCAAACTGTCCACTACTCCACCAACTTTAGTGTCATCTGCAAATTTACTAATCCATCCACCTATGCCTGCATCTAAGTCATTTATAAAAATGACAAACAGCAGTGATCCCAAAACAGATCCTTGTGGCACACCACTAGTAACCAGTGACATTCTTCCTGAAGCACTCAGATTTTTTTTAATCATGGGGATAGGATTTGCATAATTTACTATTCAGCTAGTCTCAGGTATTACTATAATCACCATTTTTTTTTCTCTTTGCAGGCATTCTGCTATTCTTGTGGTCATGCAGTTGTCCGATATGGTTTATCTAGATCACTTCCAAATGTTGGTCCTCAAGCTCCAATTGCACATCATAACGTGCCATATAGTGTACATGGACCTGTTGATAATACCTTATACCAAAGGGGAGGGTATGTGGATTACCAAGCTGGAGGTGATGCTAGTTATTTTCCTCTCATCAGAAGAGATCCCAATCATGATGCAGTAACTGCAGATCCCTTTGGGCAAAGAGATCTAAATTTCCAGGGTGTGGAAGATTTAAAGAATTGGGAAAGAGCTGAGATGGCAAGTAATGGGCAAGGTGACAATCATCTACGTAGAAGAAGAGTACCAAACCATAAAGATTGTCATTGTGCTAGATACACTCCTGACCAGTTGGTGTCAAGGAATGAAGTCATTGCACAACCATCAGAGGAAAATCCTGACACAGAAGATGTTGATATTTACCAAGCTCAAGAGATTGTTGAACAGTGCAAAAGTAATAATTTCCAAAATAAGAAGGCAACTGAGTTACCTGTCAGTAAATTACACAAAGTGAGACGAGCAAGTGAAGAGGATATACAGAGTAGAGTTCCTGATGAACTTGGTACAGCAGACAGGCCTCTTGATGCAGTTTCACAGCTTCCGTCAGAAATGAATGTCACCGAGTTGGATGTTACTGAGAAAAAGCGAGTACAGGAAAAGAAGCATGAAAATGAGTTACCCATCATAGAAAATGTGGGAGCGCAAGTAAGTCTTCCAAGAAACTTAGATGCATTTATGTCAGAAATTAAACCATATTTGATTAACCCTTAACTGTAAAATAGCAATCGGTTGATTTGTAGGATGTCATTTTCTCTAAACATAAATGTACAGTACAGCAAGTATTGGATGTTTTATATTGGTCTGTTGACAGCCAGTTTTTGGAACATGTTTATAAGTCATTGAGCTATGTGTGAAAACCAAGCTTCGTAAGTATTTTTAAATATTCCTCTTAGAGGAAGTGGCACAAAGATAGGAGAAGGACTAATGTTTGTATGAATAGGAGGAACAATTTGCTGCAAACAATTTAGTAGCTTTTAGATGATCTTGTGATCATAATCCAGCGGGGGGGAGTGCTTAAATGGAATGAATTGTAGATGATTTATTTATCTTTTATTTATTTATTTGTTTGTTTGTCTGTTTGTTTATTTATTTATAGTCACGTGTACTTTGTTACAAATTACAGTGAAAAGTGTTATGCAGTGTCACCACTCTCCGGTGCCATTAAACAAGTATTTTTATCAACCGGTTCAGAGATGCTATCATACCTCTGGAGCAGGTGGTACCTGAACTCAGCCCTCCCAGTCTAGGCACCACTCTTCATCTTTGTTCTAAAGGGTCGGCCCTTCACTGTGTGGCTGTACACTCGGGTTCTAGTCTCTCCTGTTAGTAGAAACATCTTCTCCATATCCACTCTCTCCAGGCCTCTCAATGTTCTGTAAATTTCAGTGAAATCCCCTCCTGCCCCACCATCCTTCTAAACTCCATTGAGTACAGACCCAAAGTCCACAACCACTCTTCATATGTCAAGCCCTCATTCCTGGGATCGTTCTTGTAAACCTGCTCTGGATGCCCTCCAAAAACAACACATTTTTCCTTAGAAACCACTTGCAATGTTCCAAATGCAATCTTATACAGCTTCAGCAGTACACCTCTGCTCTTGTATTCTAGCTCTCTTGAAATTAATGCTAACATTGCATTTGCCTTCCTGACTGCCAACTGAACTTGCATATTAATCTTAAGAGAATCCTGAAACAGGACTCCCAAGACCCTTTGTGCTGCAGATTTCCAAAGCCGACTCTATTCTCCCTGGGAGAAAGTGAGGACTGCAGATACTAGAGAGTCAGTGTCGAAACATGTGGAGCTGGAAGAGCACAGCTGATCAGGCAGCATCCAAGGAGCAGGAGAGTCGATGTTTCTTGAAGGGCTTATTTCACTTCTTTCCCCACTCTCTTGTCTTATTAAGTCCTTCTGCAGCCTCCCTGCTTCCTAAACTCTACCTGCCCCTTCACCTATCTTTTGTGTCATCTGAAAAATTGGCAATAATGCCATCATTCCGTTATTAAGATCGTTAATGTATAATGTGAATAGTCTTCTGCCTCCCTCCCTCCTTAAGCAGATGTATTATGTTAGCCATTTTACAGTCCTCTGGGACTCTCGCTGACTCCAGTGATTCCTGAATGATCACCACCAATGCCTCAGAATTCTGGTGTGCAGTCTATCTGGTACACATGGTTTATCCACCTTCAGACCTCTCAGTTCCTCAGCATCTTCTTAGTGATGGCTGCTACACTC
The DNA here is from genome assembly GCF_004010195.1 of Chiloscyllium plagiosum. Classification (NCBI taxonomy): domain Eukaryota; kingdom Metazoa; phylum Chordata; class Chondrichthyes; order Orectolobiformes; family Hemiscylliidae; genus Chiloscyllium; species Chiloscyllium plagiosum. The sequence goes on along the minus strand of NC_057720.1, from coordinate 68,868,823 downwards.
ACCTCTGCCCTGACATTCTCTTCAGGTTCTCCAGCCTCTGCAGTTCTTTGTCTTGGGAAGTGTATGCTTGGAGATTAATTGCTTGGTATTGAAATTATTTCTTTTTCCAAATGTGATGGGGGCACGTATCATTTGCAGTTAATTTCATTGAGGCTTGTACAGAACTGCTCAGTTAAGAATCAGGGAGGTATAAGAAGTAGCCACTAAACAGGACAGTGACACTCAACTAGGAAAACTAGGTTATTCCTCATCAGGGCAGAGGTCCTCCTTTTGCAGCAAGAATGCTGGTATTTTTGGTATCTGCCTTCATTTCTTTTAAAGCCTTTGTCTGACTGACAGAGGTCAAAACAATTGGAATGACCAAATAGTAACCTGTTTATATAGCAGTGGCTTAGCGATCTTGTCTGCTTCCTAAATGATGCAAGGGTTTAGTAGTAAAGAGTGGGAAATTTGTTTTTGCCAGCTAAGAGATTAGTAACCAGGAAATGCACATTTAAAGTAATAGGCAAAAGAACTAGAGGTCAGTTGAGAGTTTTTTTTGCACAATCAGAAAGGACGACGGAAGCAGATTCAGTTCAAATGAAATTTAATAAAATCTAAAAACAGTGGAGAATGATAGGGGTGCAGGGAAGGCTTGGGGAAAGTTGCTTAGCTCTTTCAAAGCAAGTGAATAGGAGGGCAGATGGGATATTGTCATTGATTGCAAGGAAAATGGAGTATAAGCTTAACGGGAATTTTACTGCTGCTGTAAAGGGCATTGGTTTAACTACAGCTCAAGTGCTGTGCACAGTTTTGGTCTCATTTGATAAAGGATGTAATTGCTTTAGAAACGGATCAGAGAAGACTTTTTCAACTCATTCCTGGGTGTGAGGTTATCTCATGAGGAAAGGTTGAACAGTTTGGATCTGTATCCATTGGAGTTTAGAAGAATGAGAGGTGATCTTAATAGATTTTCAGGGGATTAGATAAGGTGGATTCTGGCAGCATTCCATCATACAGGGGAGACTAAAACTAAAGGGCATAGCTTAAAAATAAGGGGTCAACCCTTTTAAGGCACGTGATTTGTTTTCACCCTCTTGGGTCATTAAAGTGTGACAGTGATGGAGTCTGAATCTTTACACTTAAGGCAGTATTACATGGATTTTTGATAGATAAGGGAGTCAAAGTTTATAGAGTATAGACTGGAAAATGGAAATGAGAGCATAGTCTGATTGCTCATGATCTTATTAAGTGTTAGAAGGCTTAAACTGTCAAATATTCTGCTCCTGCTCAGAGGTCCTCTCTCCTTTTGGTGATGAAAACTTTCATGATAAAGTGTCAATTATTGTATTTATAAGAAATAGATATGTTGGGTCAGAACTTGAATATCACTGAAAATAATCTTTCCATTTTGGACTCATCAAGACAAATACATGATTGCAAAATTGTAATGACTTGTACTACAAGAGAAAAGGGTGTTGATTTGTTCATATGGCAACTCTGGCTATGTTACGTTCGTTTGAAATTTGGTGTTCTTGCCATTCTCTCGCTGCCAAAGCCAGTCGTCCTGTGCTCATTTTTCTCTCCCACAATATTCAAGAAGTAGATGTATAGTACATGTAATCAACAAAAGCTGACAAACAAACAAATGAATAAATGTTCATGTAAGGAATATAACATCTTATGAGTGCAAAATTAATTTATTCAGTTCATTTACATCATTTATATTAGGAGATTAGAAAGTTTAATGAGTTCGTAAGTAAGATTAAAGGATAATTTAAAGGAGAAAATTTGGTGAGCAAATAGCTGATTTTAGTAGTTTCAAGATGTTAACATGATATTAGAGTCTCAAATGTGTCTTAGTGCATGCTGGTACATATAGGCACGAAAGTACCTTGGCCCTTTGGAAAAATGGCAACTTTAAAAGCACTTCAGTGCTCAGAAATAATGCAATGAATTGCTGATTATTTATTATATAAGACTGAAAGTTAGCAGATGTATTACCAAAAAGAATGTAAGGATTGTGGAAGTGAAAAAAAAGCTGTTGTACCTAGAATGGGGAGGAAAGGTATATGAAGATCAAACCATTTCTCAAATTAAGTTATAGTTGACATTTGGTGATGTAAAAAGGATGTGATTTGAGTGCATATATGTATATAGTCTTCCTGGAGAGCAATGGGATTTTATTTTCATTGGATGAGTTTCATGAATTAATAAAAAGTGATGTATTAGGCTTCAGGTAGAAAGATCCTGTTGTGACAGTTGATCCAGAAGAAACAAAGTAATTTAGAACTGTAGAGAAATATTACCTCAGTGAAAAGAGTCAGCTTGAGAGAAACGTTTGCTTAAAATCCTGAAGGGTTTCTATGAAAGTTGAAAAGTGTGGTGCTGGAAAAACAGCAGGCCAGGCAGCATCCGAGGAGCAGGAGAATCGATGTTTCGGGCATTAGCCCTTCTTCAGGAATGAGGCTGGTATGCCAAGCGGGCTGAGATAAAGGGTTAGGGGGGAGGGAATTTGGGGGAGGGCCGCTGAGAATACGATAGGTGGAAGGAGGTGAGGGTGATAGGCCGGAGAGGGGGTGGGGACGGAGAGGTCAGGAAGAAGGTTGCAGGTCAAGAGGGCGGTGCTGAATCCAGGGGTTGGGACTGAGATAAGTTGGGGGGAGGGGAAATGAGGAAGCTGGAGAAATCTACATTCATCCCGTGTGGTTGGAGCGGAAGATGAGGCGCTCTTCCTCCAGGTGTCGTGTGGTCAGGGTCTGGCGATGGAGAAGGCCAGGGACCTGCATGTCCTTGGCCAAGTGGGAGGGGAAGTTAAAGTGTTCAGCCACGGGTCGGTTGGTGCGTGTGTCCCAGAGGTGTTCCCTGAAACGTTCCGCAAGTAGGCGGCCTGTCTCCCCAATGTAGAGGAGACCACATCGGGTGCAACGAGTACAGTAAATGATGTGCATGGAGGTGCAGGTGAATTTGCGACAGATATGGAAGGATCCATTGGAGCCTTGGAGGGAGGTGAGGGGGGAGGTGTGGGCGCAGGTTTTGCACTTCTTGGGGTTGCAGGGGAAGGTGCCGGGAGTGGAGGTTGGGTTGGTGGGGGGTGCGGACCTGACGAGGGAGTCGCCTCTCCGGAACGCTGATTTGGGTGGGAAGGGGAATATATCCCTGGTGGTTGGGTCTGTTTGGAGGTGGTGGAAATGACGGAGGATGATACAATGTATCTGGAGGTTGGTGGGGTGGTAGGTGAGGACCATGGGGTTCTGTCCTGGTGGCGATTGGAGGGGCGGGGTTCAAGGATGGAGGTGCGGGAAGTGGAGGAGATGCGGTGGAGAGCATCATCGACCACGTTGGAGGGGAAATTGTGGTCTTACCTATCTGGCCTGCTCTGTTTTTTCCAGCACCACATTTTTCAACTCCGGTCTCCAGCATCTGCAGTCCTCACTTTCTCCTAGGGTTTCAATGAAAGTCTAAGTGAAGTTATATAGACTTGAGGAAGAGGCTGGTTCTCAAGATTGGGAATTGAAGCCACGTTTAGGTTAAGCCCGTATAGCCGTCTCTGCTATGACTACTGTACTTGAGTGCTCTTGCGTTTAACCATGTTTTTCAATCTTTACGTTTAACACATTCAAATAGTTTGGTTTATTCTACTTTTCTTCATTTCTTTGAATAATAATCTTAAACCAAGCCTGCAACATTGTGTGCTTGACATTCAGTGAATGTCATTTTGTTTTTAAAAATAAAAATAAAAAAAAAACAAAAGCCAGATTTCATTCTGGGAGCAATCAAGTCCAGTAATAATATAATTTGGGTTCATAATAATTGGCATGTTTATAGATTCTACTTGAGAACAACGTTATTTAATTCGGAAACCACTTTAGTGTTAGAGTTGTGAAAATTAATATTTCTGTATGGACAAATGGAGTTTATACTGACTTTATTTTCAATAAGTCTGGTCTAATATGAATAACTGTATAATACAATTGACAGTGTGGAAAATGTGTCTAAGTGTTGCTTCTGCAGAAGTCATAAAGACTCAGTGTGCAGAAGTGATGAGATCCAGTGTTGCATCAGCAAAAGTAATAAGACTCAGCTATCAAGGAGGGTTGCACGCTCACAACAGGCCACAGACAGATGTGGTAAGCCGATTAGATTAGCAGCTGCACAAAGCAATACAACTGTCACGTGAGGTAAAAGGGGAGGTACAGAGAGGCTCATAGAAAACTGTATAAATGTGCAATAATATTATTCAGAAGTGTGCCTACTTTGTGGTCACCCAGACTTGCCTGAATGTATGAATAAAGACTGCTTCGGAATTTGACTCTGACTAAAATTATTTGGCAGTGAGCTTCGTTTCTCACAACAGCAAATGTTGTTTTGATAAATTGTGCTTTGCAGTGACTGTGATTTCCTGCAAAGATGAATGCTGAGTTTAGAAAATAAAAGAATCTTGTTCATAGGAATGGTAAAAATCAATGAAAAACCCAAGCCAATTTGAGACCAAAATTTAAAAATTTGAGATTAGTCCCAGGGTCCATGTTCACCTTGATTGATTGATTGTACAGAATACCAACCATGTATAAGATGATCTCCACACCAGTCAGAAACAGGTCCAGATCTCTCTAAGTTATACAAGAGAGAGTTTGCCACATCCTGTGGAGTTCTGTTGATAGGTTTGATGTTCAGCAGCCAACTAAATTCCTTGCATAATCTATAAGCATGACCCCAGTGTTCCCTCACACAGAGTTAAAATAATTGGTCCACACAATGCAATCCAGCTTTTTGTATTGTGTATATCTCCATTGAATCGCCTGTTCTCAAATGCTTCCCAGAAATAATACAAACCTAGCTCTGCTAAGCCTATTCGCATGGCTAAGGCACCCAACACCAGCTCAGGGCAACAAAGTCAGCCCATTCCTGGAGAATAGATAATAACTAAAATCAATCCACAATTTTAATGAATTATCAGAATTTGCTGGAAGAAAGAATGCGGTGCGTTCCTAAGCAAGAGTTGAATTATTGGTTTTGTGGACAATTTCTGTCATGTGCAGTGTGATTGAAATAACACTGTTCTAAAATTGAGATTTTTTATTTTAACCGAATTTGTATAACATGAGCTTTGTTTTTTTTTAAAGACTTTATCTCCAACTTCAAATTTAAACAAGTGTTTTGTTATTACTGTAGTAGTGTAATTTATGTCAAATATTGTAATGTAGAAGAATTTGAAGTCATGATAAAAGGTTCATTTTTCCTGGAAGAGCTTCCTAATGTACATAATGAGTTTCTTGTGTGAATCTTTCCGTATCCCATTTACTTGAGTGATTAAAAAAATCGTTGAAAATCTCAGAAAAAGTAAATGGAGTAATATAGTGTTTTTGATTACTTCACCAAAGTGTTTGATTATGTGGATTACTATTTTTAAAACTCTGGAGTTGAACCATTAATGCTTGTTTGTTCCATAGGCTTTCAATAAACCAAAATCTGAAGAAAACCAAAGAGAATGAGGATTTTTGTTGAAGAAAACTTCATTAGTTGCATCTTGTAACATTTGGTGGATTGTTGGAAATTTCAGTCAAATGAATTAAACATTTTTCATAACACTTTTTCTCAAACACAAATTTGTTAACATTTGTGCTGCTAATGAGCTTTTTATATTTGGGCAGACAGTTACAATCTTTGTGTGCACACATCTCTTTGTGAACAAAGTTTGAATGATAAAATGGCAAAAGCAATTGTAAGAAAAAAGTATACAGTGAGATACTGCCTTTAAAAGTTAAATATTCCTGTTGAAATGTACATTTTCAAATTAGAGCTTTATGTAGCATAAGAGTAATTTTAAGATTATTTCAGAAATAGTGTAGTTTCATCTTTCAATTTAGTTTTAATCTGTAGTACTTTAGATATTTTTTTTTAAAAGTTCCTTTTTTTAATTCTTGAAGGCAGAGAATTTTGATTACAGTATGTACATTTTTCAATTGAATTTTTAAAAAATTGTTTTGACTAGAAGCAGCATTTGTTGGTCTGGTCCATTGCCATTGTTTCAGCCAGCCAGAATGGTGTATATCAACTTTAGGAAATTCTATAGATAGCACAGATATTTTGATTTTGTGCAGACCTTTAGCTATGGTCAGTGCATGTTAAATTTTCAGTTTCCAGCTTTCAGTTCCAGGACTGAACATCACCTGCAGCAGTACTCTATAGCTTTCCCGTATTATCACTGATCTGCTTGTACTCTACTGTCGTGCAATTACCTTACTGCAAAACAAAGGTTCCTTTTCTATGAGGAAGTACAAGAAGTGTGCATACTTTGGCCATCAGTCTGTTTCCCTTGATGCACTGTGATATTGCTGTGATGTTTTACTGAGGAGCACCTGAAATATAACAGCAGTATTAAACAAAACTAAAATTAATGAAAACCAACTAAAAACAGGATTCTATCATTGCATGAGTCTACCTTGAAAAGTCATTGGGCTTAGTCTAGTTTATATTATTTGTGATGTACAATAATATTTTAGGCTTTATTCAATAGCATTAGAATGGCACAATTAAGCTGTTTTCAGTAGCATTTAAATTGCATAATGCCATCCTTGTCTACCTAATAATTAAAATATTTACATGCATATTGTGATTAAAGAGGCAATTTTTAAAAAATATTTTTTTGTTTAACATTTGGATTTTAAATTAGTAGCATATACATGTTAATCTCTTTTTGTGAATGGGCATAATAAGTAACTCGATCAGTCTTTTCAGAATCATGAATTTAATCCAGTGTGTGTCAGAGAGCAGACGACTAAAGGCTTAAAGAGTAATTGAGTTATACAGCATTGAAGCATCTTTGGTCCAACTCATCCATGCTGACCTGCTATCTCAACTGGTCTAGTCCCATTTGGCAGCAATTTGGCCCATATCCCTCTAAACCCTTCCTATTCATATACCCATCCAGATGCCTTTTAAAAGTTGTAATTGCACCTGCTCCCATCACTGCTTCTGGCAGTTCATTCCATAATGCAACATTCATTGCGTGAAAAAGTTGCCCCTCAGGTCTCTTTTAAATCTTTTCCCTTTCACCTTAAACATATGCCCTCTAGTTTTGGATTCCCCTAACCTGGGCTATTCACCCTATCCATGCCTCTCATGATTTTATAAATCTATATAAGGTTACCCCTCAGCCTCTAACATTCCAAGGAAAATAGCCCCAGCCTATTCTTCCTCTTCTTGTGGCTCAAAGCCTCCAGCTCTGGCAACATCCTTGTAAATCTTTTCTGAATCCTTTCAAGTTTAACAACAGGTTTCCAGTAGCGATGAGACCAGAATTAAATGCAGTATTCTAAAAGTGGCCCAACCAATGTCCTGTACAGCTGCAACATGACAGCCCAACTCCTATGAACAATAAAGGCAAACATACCAAATGCTGCCTTCACTACCCTGTCTACCTGCGACTCCACCTTTGAGGAACCATGCACCTGTGCCCCTCGGTCCCTTTGTTTGGCAACACTTCATTGAGTCTGTCATTAACTGTATTAGTCCTGCTCTGATTTGCCTTACCAAAATGCAACACCTAACATTTATCTAAATTAAACTCCATCTATTGTGGAGTTTAACAACAGGACAGAGAAAATATTGAAAGATATCAGGGTTTAGAATAATCAAGGATTGATGTTAATTCAAAAAATTGGAAGTTTTTATGCATTTCATAGAAAACCTGACTGACGTTAAGTGCAAGTATAGTTTCTGCCAGAAAACCAGGCTGTTCAGAGCAGTTAATGGAAGAAATTACTTCTATAGTTTGTGTAAACTCCTAAACCAGGAGTGTTTGCTAATAAATTTGCAATGGCTCTTCAAAGCTGAGAAAGTGTAAGATCAGTTGTGTAACTCTTCAAGAAAAGGGCTTCAGATGTGTCTCAGGACTGAAACTGAAAGTAAGTGATTATGCCAAACCTTTTGATTTGAAAGGGAAGGAACATCCTTCTGGTTTTTAAGTAACTCTAAAATGATGGTTTTGAGGAGTAATGGGATTTTGTTTTACTATGTGGTACAAAATCTTTCAAACTGATGCATATATGGGTTTGTTTTATTTTTCTTTCTTTCACATAGTAAACTTTTTTTTATTGTTGAAACCAGATCTGTGTTTTGTGTTCTTATGTTTGTGAGAGTGTAAATTAGACAAAGAACAATATATGATTTTTCAAGCAACATTTCATTCTGGGAATTTGACTTGTCCAGTAGCAACACCAGCTGTGATCATAACAATATGCAATGCTTTATATATTTTTCACTTTCACCTTAAACATATGCCCTCTATTCCTGCAGTGGGCTTTCCTGATGATTTGAGCAAAAAACCCTTTTGTATTAAATGGCAGAGAACTAACAGAACTTGTGAAACTATATTCAAAATGATTAACTGGCCCCTTCAATTATATTAGAAGAAAGTCATCATGGGACACAGCCAGTCTTTATCTCCCAAGTTTCTAACTAATACCATAACTTGCTTCAAAGGAAATATTTAAAAAATCTAAGAGGAGAAAATATTTTCATGCCTTCTAACAAAATAGTATTACTTGTGTGAAATGTGCATTTTTAAAATGAGTGACCAAAACCTGAAATTTCCCACTTTGAAATTGAAGTATGGCAATGATCAAGCTCACTGCAGGAAGAGTGAGCCCAGTGCAGTGGTGAGGGAGGTTCCCCAGCATCTGCAGCAGTGAGAGCAAGCAGTCCGAGGTCTCCTGGAGAGCAGGCCAAAGTGGAGAAGATGGAGCCCTTTTAGGAAGTGCAAGCTCAGCATGGCTAAGTACTTGAGAGACTGTTGAACTTTTAACTTTATTTCTTTATTTTTCTACCTTGTATCTAAGATTTTGTACCTAGGTACTGGGAATGGCGACATTATACACTTTTCATTGTGATCACATGGTTCCGTACTTGTGACGATAAAACATAACTCTAAAAAGTAACAGAGAGAAAGTTCATGCTGTTCTCAGATGATCGCACCAGGAGACCATCTCTTTAGATTCATTCTGCCTAGGAGCAGTTTGCAGGGCAGTGGTGCAAGAAACCGAATGATATCCTACGTGCCAGAAGGGTGAGTGACACTATCTTTTTTTTCCTGCTACCTCATACAGGGGCATCAGTCAGTCTCATTTTGTCACTGTACAGGCATCTCACTAAGGATTACAGCTTGCAAGCCTCACTACAGCATGATGTTGTGCACTCAAGGAGTGATCCCTCTTCCTCTCAGACTGCTAACACTTCCTGCTCACTGCACGTCCTGTTCACTGAGTACATCTCGCTGCCTGATAAGGCTATACACATTCACAAACTGTTCCTGCTCCTGTTACCATCACACTTAATTCTCTTTATCTTGTTGCAGGAGAAGCTGGTGTATAACCATGCTGAGAGGGCCAAGACCAGCAAAGGTGATGCCAGATAAATTCTCACCCCCTTAAAAGAAAGACCCAACAAGCCAGCCAGGGATGACTGGGACAGTTTGTGTGAAGACAGGGAAACCTGAATAGACCAACAGCCCAGTAAGCAACTGGACCGAACAGTTCGCAGTCTCTGTATGATGCACACTTGCATCCTCTTTGATCCGAGTTGCTTGAAGCAATGAGGTCTCTGGCAGTGGAGAGTTGGAGGGAGCACGGCAACTCTGGAGAGTCCTTAGCTATTCTCTGAGCACAAAAACAAATGAGCTGACTTGCATCACCTATTCTGCATCTTCACCAACTAACTCTTTCCATCTGCAGGTACTACCAACCCCAGCTCAAGGGGCTTCAGCCTGAGTTCCAGGTACCCTCTCTTCTCAAGGATACAGGATAATGCCAACAGGCACTCCCTGGGAGGAGAACTGACAGACAGCAACCTTAGCAGCAGTTTCTAAGGACTCTCCAGAGTTGCCCTGCTCCCTCCACTGCCAGAGACCTTGTTGCTTCAAGCAACTCAGATCAAAGAGGATGCAAGTGTGCATCATACAGAGACTGTTAGGCCCAGAGGATACCAGCCAGATTCTTCGAAGTAACCAGGGTGTACTTCCTTCACCACATTTACTGAAGTCAGACTTGCATCTGGATTGTAGTCCAAGATTCTATAGGCAAATATTGGGACCACTGAAGGTAATCCTAAAATCTACTGGAGGAACTAGCACCTGGGACGTCCAGTTGTCCACACGTGTAGCTTATTGAAAGAATAGTGGAAATTTTCATGTATCTATTACAGGTTCCAGGAGGGAAACATCTGTCCTATGACTGAGGTTCTCAAAAGCCAGAGGATGTGGTGGAGGCTGGTACAATTGCAACATTTAAGAGGCATTTGGATGGGTATATGAATAGGAAGGGTTTGGAGGGATATGGACCGGGTGCTGGCAGATGGGACTATATTGGGTTGGGATATCTGGTCGGCATGGACGGGTTGGACCAAAGGGTCTGTTTCCATGCTGTACATCTCTGACTCTATATTCAACACTGAGATAGGCAATGGCCAAATCACATTTCAATGTAAAATAAGTGTGGAGCTAAATGGAGGATGCAGTTCCTTACTGTATATATCATTGTGTTGTTGGTGAGGATCCTTGGGCTTTACAAGAGTACAATGAGGACTCATTTAAAAGCACTGAAGGGATTATGAGGGTATATAGCACAAAAGGTGCACGCTTAGGATGTGGAACAAAGCAGTGATATTCACCAAGGAATGGACTCCCTGATGGCGCTCATATGTCTAACATGATTATTTTTGTGCAAACCTTCAGGAGTTTGAGTAGAAGAACTAACTGCTCCAAGTATCACAGCTGTTTTAGCATTGACTTTGGTCTCGGGTAAGATTTCAGCATGCATATTAGTTGTCAGAGGTGAGGACATCAGAACCATAGTTGAAAGAAAAAGTCTATGTTTGATTGCTTAGATCAATAAATAGAAAAAAATACCCAGCCCTAAAGGAATGTGGCAAGCAGAGAGATGACTAACTACATCAATTAAATATTAATAAGAGCTTAAGTCTAACAAAGCTCATGCATCTTAGAATCAGGCGACTAGAGGTTGTAGCTCAGTTGACAGTCTTTCAATCTTTGATAACCATCCTAGCCCATCTTTGGATTCTTGCCCTTGTCCTCCTCTTTGTCGTCTTGCTGTGAATCTCCTAGCAAGTACATCCCTACTTTGGAAAACTGAGATTGTGCTAGATGCAGTGGATTGCTATGATGCAAGAGCCTTGTTTGGGTTATACTGTACAGCACCATCCAGAGCCTCATCTCTGCAAGGCCTGTCAGTGGTCTGATCTGCAATGTGTGTGATCTCAGGCATGTCTTTGCGCTGCATTATATCTCTGTAGAAGGGAGCATTTCTTAGAGGTGTCATAAACAAAATGTGAAGGGATATTCGTTGACAATCCAGTAACTATCCTTGTATGAGCTGACAGCCTTTGAAAAAGTGGGGAGGATATAAGTGTTGTGCAGTTTCTTAGACATCTAGTGCAGATCTGCAATATGGTCACAAATAGTTTAAAAGTGATGGAGTGGAATCCTTTGTTGACAAAGGTTTGCAGTGGATCCTTTGATAGCTATGTGAGCACATTCAACTGCACCCTGAACCGGTGCGATACCAGCAAGATCAGATTCCTAATGTGTGAGCTATCTGACTCTCTCCATCAAGGAGAAAAGACGTAAATTGGTGGGCTGTCATAAAGAAAGAATCAGTAATATCCTTGAACAATCTACTGGTGTGGAAATATAGGGCAGCTGCTATCTGTAGTCTACCAGGTTGGGATTATCTGACCTCAGGACCTTGTCTAAAGCTTTAGGGATGATACACTGGCGCAGGGTAACCTGAGTTTTATTCTACACTGTTTCTCACTCATTTGCAGAGTTACACCTAAGCCTGTAGATTCTGTTTTGTATAAGAACTGTCCTTTGGCTTGTTCTTGTCCGGCTGCTTCTCCCTGTGCCATGATTAAAGGAGGAATTGTTGGATTGACCCCAGCCATGCTTTATTCACCCATTATTTGTCACAGATCTTTTACAAGTGAAAGTACACAGTCTTAGTAAAGAGACATTGTAGCTCTGACCTCCTTCCTCATGAAGTTCCTAGATTATGCTCTTGGAGGTTAATCTTGCTCCAGTCTAAAGCCACAAAATATTCTGTGATTCTGCATTGTTGTGCTTCTTGAAAGGGCAGTGCAATTAGTTCTGTCTTATAGAAGCAAGAATTAATTTCCCAGAAATGCTAGGGAAGCAATGGGTCTATGGGGAAGGTAGAATTGAAGATGCTGGCAAAATTAATGCGACTGAAAGCTGATAAATCTCCAGCACTGAATAATTTGCATTCCAGAGTACTTAAGGAGGTTCATATTATTATTGGTTGACATTTTCAAAAATTCTGTAGATTCTGGAACAGTACCAGCAGATTGGAGGTTGACTAGTAAAACCCCACTATTTTAAAAAAAGGGTGGGGAAGAAAAGCTGGGAATCACAGATTGTTACCATCAATAGTACAGAAAATGCAGGAGTTTGTCTTGTAAAGGGATTTGATAATGGATTTATGAAGGGGAAACTGGAGATTTCAGGATGTAACTTCTAAAATATATAAGCTATGTTGTATTTGGATTTTTAGTATGTAAAATCAAAGCATATCAAATAAAAGGTAAATAAACTGGCACGGATTGAGAATTGGTTAGGAGACAAGAAACATTGGATGTAGGTTTGCTAGCTGAGCTGGAAGGTTCATTTTCAGAGGATCCGTCATCATACTACGTAACATCTTCAGCGAGCCTCCGGACAAAACGTCTGAAGATGAACCTTCCAGCTCAGCGAACAAACTGAAATCCAGAACCTCAACCTGAGCTACAAATCTTCTCAAAACTCACTGACAAGAAACATTGTAAGAAGAAATGGGTCATTTTCAGAATGGGAGGTGGTGATTTGGGGTACTGCAGGGATTAGTGCTTGGGGTCCCAGCTATTAACAATGATTTGGATGTGAGCATAAGAGGTATAGTTAGGAACTTTGCTGATGACACCAAAATTGGAAGTGTAGTTGACAGCGAAGAAGGTTACCTCAGATTACAAAGGAATCTTGATCAGATGGGCCAATGGGCTGAGAAGTAGCAGATGGAGTTTAATTCAGATAAATGTGAGGTGCTGCATTTTGGGAAAGCAAATCTTAGCAGGACTTTTACACTCAATGGTAAGGTCCTAGGGAGTGTTGCTGAACAAAGAGACCTTGGAGTGCAGGTTCAAAGCTCCTTGAAAGTGGAATCACAGGTAGATGGGATAGTGAAGAAGGCATTTAGTATGCTTTCCTTCATTGGTCAGAGTATTGAGTACAGGAGTTGGGAGGTCATGTTGCGGCTGTACAGGACATTGGTTAGGCCACTATTGGAATATTGTATGCAGTTCTGGTCTCCTTCCTATCGGAAGGATGTTGTGAAGGTTGAAAGGGTTCAGAAAAGATTTACAAGGATGTTGCCAAGATTGGAGGATTTGAGCTATAGGGAGAGGTTGAATAGGCTTGGGCTGTTTTCCCAAGAGCATTGGAGGCTGAGGGGTGACCTTCTAGAGGTTTATAAAATTGAGGGGCATGGATAGGATATATAGACAAAGTCTCTTCCCTGGGGTGGGGGAACTAGAGGGCATAGGTTTAGGGTGAGAAGGGAAAGATCCGAAAGGGCAACCTTTTCACTGGCACGTGTATGGAATGAGCTGCCAGAGGCTAGTACAGTTGCAACATTGAAAAGGCATCTGGATGGGTATATGAATAGGAAGGGTTTGGAAGGATGTGGGCCAGGTGCTGGCAGGTGGGACTAGATTGGGTTGGGATATCTGGTCAGCATGGACAAGTTGGACTGAAGGGTCTGTTTCCATGCTGTACATCTCTGAGTCTAATACGTATCAACAATTTGGATGAGAAAAATCAAAAGTAATATCTCTACAAGTTTGTTACAGCACAAAGCTAGGTAAGATTCTGCATTGGTGTGGAGGATATAAAGAAGTATAATGGAATTAAAGTAACAGTAAAGAATTGTGTTGGAGAACAAGTTTGAATTCTGTTTTGCTATTTCCAATGACGTTTCTTATTGTCTTTTTTCTATATATAATAGTTTTGTTTTTTAAACTGTAAACTTATTTTTAAAGAACATCAGCCTTATGAATAAGTTTTGGTGACTAATGACCACAATAGCTAAATACAAAATTGAAATATCTAATCTATCAAGTCAAGTTTCCTTCTGGAATCTGACTTATGCTGCCAGCTGATGGTAATACTGGGTAAGGTCACAAGGTGCCAGTCAAGTCACCATGTACTCTTAGTGAGTGCTTTGAGGGATTGGGTCAGAATAGGATCATATGAACTAAAACGAAAATCATCTATTTACTTCTGGCAAAGGTGGGATTTGAACCGAAACCTTACAAATTAAAGGTATGCATGCTACTGTGCTACATTTATTTATCTACCCAAAGTCACCAGGTAGGTGCTTTCTTTTTACAGTTGAGTTTCTGAAGTGTCAAATATCTCAACTGGATAGAGATTAATTGCGAACAGGAAGTTAATTCCAGTAAGTTGTCATTGATAAGATGCAAATACATGTGTATAGGCTTCTTGCCATGTAAGAAGGGAGAACTTTAATTGTGAAGGTTTATTTCAATGGTCTGATTTTGGAATACTCATCCAGTTTTATTATAAGCACATTCACCCTTCTTCTTGCCACCTCAGAAAATGGAAATCCTGTCCTGAGATTATGTTGTAGCATCTTTGAACTATGTGGATTAAATAAAAAGTTCGTTTCAGTTAGTTTAGTCATTGGTATAGTATTAGTCACTCTGGGGGGAAAAAAGGCTGCTTTTATTGTTTCCTCAACTGAAATAACTACTTTCTTTCCATTTGTATTCATTATCAAAGTTGACACAGGAAAGACTACCTGAAAATCTTAATGCAAAAATACATTCCTAAATAAATAACTTTTAAGAATCCTATTTCAAAATTTGATTTGTAATTTAAGACCATAAGTTGTAGGAGCAGAATTATACCATTTGTCTATAGTCTACTCTGTCATTCAATCATGATTGTATTTGTCAACCCCATTCTCCTGCCTTCTTCCTGTAACCTGTGATCCCCTAACTGAACCTGTCTAGCTCTGTCTTACATGTTTAAGAAAGTAATGTAGTCCTGGTTTGATCATGTCCATGAAATACAACTTTTCATAGTCATGTGATTTGGACTGGTTCTGGCTCTTTTTCTAATTAGGTGCATCTAATGTTTCCTCCTTGCCCTGTAATTTCTCCTTCAATTATTTATAAAAACTTAATTTTAAAGTAGCTACTGAATGTTTCCACAAGCCTTTCAGACAGTGCAGTCCCGATCTCCTCATTCTAATATTTCTAACATTTCTATTGCCGCCCTTTACAATTTTGAACACCAGGGAACAATCTTAGCTTCTTCAGACTCTTCACATCACTGAAGTCGCTCATCCCAGTCAGTGAGATCTGCATTCTAATACTGGATATCACACTTTAAGGAAGAATGTTGAAGCCTGGAAGAGACTACTCAAACTGGGGCCAAAAGGCTCATTAATTCCTTGCTTTTGTACTCTTTCTCTATTTAAAAATCCATTAATTCCATTTTTTTTTTAGTAGCCTTCTGAACTTGTCATGCCACCTTTAAAGATTTGGACAAATACATTATCAGATTATATATCTGCATCTCCAATAAAATGTGCCTGTTACAGTAACAGTTTAGTGTCAAAACTGAAGTGAGGTATTGCTTCATCTCAATGGAAATTCAAATTAAATTAAAGTTCATTTGTGGACACTTTGGTCTGGCAGATTGAGGCACCTTGGGAAATTTTTGTTACGTTTAAAAAGTATACTTTGAGACCATCTTATTTAAATAATGGGCTCCTGCATATTTGATGCAAGTGTTACTGTAGTTGAGCAGGATATTTGCCCGAAATATGCCATTGCTCTCATTTAAAAGGAGGACTTATAAACTGGATGTGTTGCTCTGTTGCCTATATTAAAAAGAAAACAGATTGCCCTTTTTGGTATTACTTTGAAAGCTGCTACTAAATATTTCCACAATCCATTCAGGCAATGCAGTTAAAATCGCCTTAGATCTGTGTTCTCTTAAACTGTATTTCCTGTAAGTGAGCCATCCTTGGTAAATAAGGTGATTTTCAGGCTCAATATGCAAGTCCAGATTAGATGCAAAACTCGCACTTTTTTTTTTACAACAAAGTAGTAAGAGACAACTTGAATAAAACAGATCTCTGGCTTTCTCTCCAAATGCTGCCAAACTTCCTGAACAATCTGTTTTATTGACGAAGAGACAACTTAAACTGCATTGTTCACAATAGGCTGAAATTCCAAAGCCTGGACCTCATCAACATTTTAATCACTTTCTTAGCATATATGCTAACTTTAACAAGTGTGGACATGTACCCTCAGCTCTCTGTTCCAGCATTTTTTTTTAAAGTCCTAATCTACATTATCTTTGTGCGTGGGGAAATCATGTCTGACAAACTTGATTGGGTTTTTTGAGAAAGTAACAAAGAAGATTGATGAGGGCAAAGTAGTAGATGTGATCTATATGGACTTCAGTAAGGCGTTTGAAAAGGTTCCCCATGGGAAGCTGATTAGCAAGGTTAGATCTCACAGAATACAGGGAGAGCTAGCCATTTGGATACAGAACTGGCTCAAAGGTAGAAGACAGAGGGTGGTGGTGAAGGGTTTTTTTTTTCCAGACTGGAGGCTTGTGACCGGTGGAGTGCCACAAGGATCGGTGCTGGGTCCTCTACTTTTTGTCATTTACATAAATGATTTGGATGCAAGCATAAGAGGTACAGTTAGTAAGTTTGCAGATGACATCAAAATTGACAGTGTAGTTGACAGCGAAGAGGGTTACCTCAGATTACAACAGGATCTTGACCAGATGGGCCAATGGGCTGAGAAGTGGCAGATGGCATTTAATTCAGATAAATGCAAGGTGCTGCATTTTGGGAAAGCAAATCTTAACAGGACTTATACACTTAATGGTAAGGTCCTAGGAGTGTTGCTGAACCTTGGAAACCAGGTTCATAGCTCCTTGAAAGTGGAGTCGCAGGTAGATAGGATAGTGAAGAAGGCGTTTGGATGTGCTTTCCTTTATTGGTCAGAGTATTGAGTACAGGAGTTGGGAGGTCATGTTGTGGCTGTACAAGTCTTTTCCCTGGGGTCGGGGAGTCCAGAACTAGAGGTCATAGGTTTAGGGTGAGAGGGGAAAGATATAAAGGAGACCTAAGGGGCAACTCTTTCACGCAGAGGGTGGTATGGGTATGGAATGAGCTTCCAGAGGAAGTGTTGGAGGCTGGTACAATTGCAACATTTAAGAGGCATTTGGATGGGTATATGAATAGGAAGGGTTTGGAGGGATGTGGGTCGGGTGCTGGCAGGTGGGTCTAGATTGGGTTGGGATATCTGGTCGGCATGGACGGGTTGGACCGAAGGGTCTGTTTCCATGCTGTACATCTTTATGACTCTTATCTGTACACTGTCAAAAATATTCTTCTAAAACATTTACAATGTTCTTTCATACTTGGATCACTGAAAATATAGCAATTGATCACTAGTAAATTTTACTTTATATACAGTCTTAAAGAGACATGAAAATTCTGATTTGAAGGCAACATACTTTAATGTTATATATACAATAAAAATACATTTAGTGAAGTCATGATTCCACAACACACTACATCATTACAAAATAAAACACTCCACTAACATTCAGTATTTGAAGCGAAAGCCAATAATGATCAACACAAGACAAAAAAAATTGGTAGTCATTGCCTCCCTAAAAATATTAAAAGTAATGAAATTTTATATTTTGTCAATATTCAGTGTTTTGTAGTGACAAATACAACATATTGCTCCTTTTGCTTTGGAAACACATTTTCAAATTGCGCTGCTTGGGATCATTTTTCAAAAAAACCAAATCAAATATTGACTCAATATTTGTAAGCTTGTTCACTCGCTTTATTCTATCATTATTGCAAAAGATATAAGAAATGCATAGTGTTAGGAAACATTACCAGCTCAAATTGCTTTATTAAGAGACACTAGTAGGGGAAAAAAGTTCAATATGCCTCATTATAGCTTTTATCCTGAGATTTACATTTGAAAAAAAAATCTGGTAGATAGTCCAGAATTGTCATTCTCCTACAACTTTGAGGAATACCTTTGTTTAGAACTTTTACAACTATATTTTTTATTAAAAAAAAACATTTTTTACCTGACTGAAATCAACCTAGAATGAATGACTTCAAAAGGGATAGACTTGGAGATTTTAAACCCAATGTGAAAAGTCAAGACTGACACTAACCACAAAAAAATTATTACAAAGCCAGTACTCAGCATTTATAAAGAACTAAAACCATTTCTTATAGCAGCAGATTTGTTTTTTTACAAAATCTGGAAATTGTACAATTTGAAGAAACTTTTCTAAACTGCAAGAGAAAATAAAAAATCAGCACAGGATTAGTAGAAGAATACATCAAGGCTACAAATATATTTGTACTTCAGATAATTGTTATAAACACTGATTTCCTGTAGTAATTAAATGTTGAAGATCAGTTTGAAATGAAATCCTAAAACAGGTAGTGCTCATCTTTCAAAAAAATCTGGTTGCAACTTTATTATCCTAACTGAAATTGAAATACATCTAAAAAAAATGTAACCAACATTAATATTTTTGATCTAACACTTTTTTTAAAAAGAAGCAGGATGATCCTGTTATTACTCATCATTACATTGATATAAGAATGCTTTCAATTTTACAAAAAATGGAGATTACTTAAATATTTTTGACTAGTTTTTAAGGAATTCGAACCATTAGTCCAGTTTTAATGTCTTCTCAAGTCATTCAAATTCCTTTGAAAATTTAGAACTGAACAATGAAAGAAAACCTAAGAGCCACATCCACTTGTGGGCAACAGAACCTTTAGAATGTAAGAGAGCCATTATTCCAAAGTGCAGTGTGAATTGTATCAAATTCAAGACATTAAATTTCAACTTTCCCAGAATAATTATATTCTTAATTATGAGTAAGCAAGCATGTGTATGTTATTCAATGGGAGAACTCCCTCTTTTGTTCCTTTATATTTGAGGGAAGTGCCACACGCTGTTCATTCATCCGTTTGGCCTGAGATCGCAGGACAAGACTGAAGAAATCTTCATCAGGAACAGTAATAGATTTATGTAAAGTCTGAGGTGGTGCACATCTCTGGTCATTTAGTCTAGCACCCTAAAAGAAGAATGAAATTCAAATGAAGAAACTAAAGATTTAAGTCACTTACAATGAAGTATTTATTATAATAATAGTATTTTCAAAATTAAAATTTCAGAATATTATTTTGAAATTTAAAATCCATTGATTGCATTTTAGCACATTTCCATATTTGAATTTTTCTATTTCCCTTATAAATGATTCTGAAAGATAGGATTTATATGCATTTGGAGAGGCAAGACAGATTAGGGATTGTCAGCATTGTTGTGTGTGAGGGGAAATAGTGTCTCAAACCTGATTGAGGTTTTTGAGGGAGTAACCAAAAGATTCAGAGTAGAGGGGTAGACATTGTTTAAATGGACTTCAGTACAGCCTTTGATAAGGTTCTACATGGTAGAACCCAGTTAGATCACATGGGATTCAGGGTGACTTTCCAACAGTATACAAAATTGACATGGTGGTAGGAGACAGAGGGTGGTGGCCAAGGGATGTTTTTCAGGCTGGAGACCTGTGACCACAGGTATTCCATTGGCGTTGGTTCTGGGTCCACTTTTGTAATTTATACAAATGATTTGCATGAAATTGTAGGAGGCTTGGTTAGCAAGTTTGCGAATGACACCAAAATTGTTGGTATAGTGGACAGTGAAGAAGCTTATCTAATATTACAAAGGGATCTTAACCAGTTGAGTCAATGGGTTGAGGAATAGCAGATAGAATTTACTTTAGATAAATGCAAGGTATTGCATTTGTTAAAACATAATTGTTTGACATTTGCATTGCGGGTAGACATAGTGGTTAAGAAGGCATTTAGCACACTTGCATTCATTGCTAAGACCTTTGAGTATGGAAGTTGGGATGTCATGTTGAGGTTGTACAGGACGTTAATAAGGTCTCTTCTGGAGTACTGTGTGCAGTTTTGGTTACCCTGTTACAGGAAGGATATTATTAAATTGAAGGGGACTCAGAAAAGGTTTACCAGGATGTTGCCAGGAATGGAATACTTGAGTTATAAAAATAAGCTAGATGGGCTGGGATTTTTTTTCCAATGAAGTGTAGAAGGTTTCGAAGTGACCTAGACGTTTATAAAATCATGAGGGGCATAGATAAAATGAATAGCAAGAGTCTTTCCCTTGTAGAAAAGTGGGGGGGGGATGAAGCAAACTTCATTAACCACAATATTTGCTTAATAAAGATGCATGGTATTGAAATTTGGCTTACCTGACATTTTACCAGCATATCAAAGAAAGAATCGTCTGGCTCCTTACTATCTCCAGTGGTGATCAGGTGACCAAGTACAGAGTGATTATTATGCTGGTCTAGCCGTAAACCTGGAAGATTGCCAATGCTTGCACGTTGATCATCTAGCCGACGACTCTGGGAGCTTGCAAGCAGATCCAAAAATTCACCTGTCTGCGGTGAGGCACCTGAAGGGCAAGATTATTGGGGATATGTTCACTTTAACACAAGAATGTACAAACTACACCTTCAAAAAAAATGATTTTCTCTGTCCAGTTTAAATTTTTAAAAATTCATTCATTTATGACAGCATCACTGGCAAGGCAGCAACCACGCTTCAAATATTGGCACCACTTTGACTACATTCAAGATTTCTGTAAAGGTTTTAGCTCGGGTGCTGGTTGTCGTAGTTGTGGGTATGTACGCCGAGCTGGGGAGTTGATTTGCAGACATTTTGTCCGCTGTCTACATGACATCTTCAGTGCTATGAAGCCTCTTGTGAAGCACTGCTGTACTGTCTCTTCTAAAATTTACTTGCTTCCATTCCTGTTGCTTCCGGTTGTTTGTTGTAGTGACCTAGGTTCAGGTCAATGTGCTTGTTGATAGAATCTGTGAATGAGCGCCATGCTTCGAAGAATTCTCTGGTTGGCCTGTGTCCAGCTTGTCCTATGATCGTTGTGTTGTCCCAGTTGAATTTGTGGTCCCTGTCATCTAGGGACAGCTGGTCATGGCGTTTAGTGGCTAGTTGCTGGTTGGCCTGTGTCCAGCTTGTCCTATGATCGTTGTGTTGTCCCAGTTGAATTTGTGGTCCCTGTCATCTACTAGGGACAGCTGGTCATGGCGTTTAGTGGCTAGTTGGTGTTTGTGGATGCAGATTGCTAGTTGTCTGATTTGCCCAATATAGTGTTTGTGCAGACTTTGCATGGAATCTTGTAAACTACGTTACTCTTGCACATGATGGTATAGGGTCTTTTGTTCTGATGAGTTGTCTGAGCGTGGCTGTCGGTTTATGGGCTGTTATGAATTCCAGTAGTTGGAGAGGTCTGGCTGCCAGTTCCAAGACCTTTTTTTATGTAAGGTAGCATGGCTAGTGAATTAGGTAATTGCATATCTTCGTCACATTGTTTGTCTATTAGGCCTCTGCAGATGAAGTTGTGGGGATTTCTGCAAGATCTTCGCCAAGAAAGGAAATCCCCGTAACTTCATCCGCAGAGGCCGAATAGACAAACAATGTGACGAGGATATGCCACAACCCAACTCGTTAGCCATGCTACCTTACATAAAAAGAGTCTCTGAACTGACAGCCAGACTTCTGATCACTGGGATTCATAGCTGCCCATAAATCGACAGCCATGCTCAAACAACAACTCACCAGAACAAAAGACCCAATACCTATCATGTGCAAAAGCAACATAATTTATGATGTTCTATGCAAAGACTGCACGAAACACTATATATAGGGCAAACAGGCAGACAACTAGCCATCCACATCCACGAACACCAACTAGCCACTAAACGCCATGACCACCTGTCCTTACTAGCCATACACTTAGATGATAGGGACCTGGGGCAACACAACGATCATAGGACAAGCTAAACAGAGGACAGCTGGAGAATTCCTAGAAGCATGGCACTCATCCATTGACTCCATCAATAAGCACATGGACTTGGACTCCATATACTGGCCACTACAACAAACAACTGCTTCCAGTCAAAAAAAGGAGCTAGATACCCCACATAGACAAAGAACTGGCTAAGAATGTGAGCAAAATTGAAGATATCCAAAAGAAATTTGAACTGAAAGGAATCAATATATCGGTATAATAAAGATATGTAATAAAGTCCCAGAAAGTCTCACTCACCAAATATTTTAGATGGGGTTGATGAGGTTGGTGCAGTGCTTGTCAACCCATTCTGACTCTTTATGAATGAACATCGTTGATCATCCATCCGATTGCTCTGAAATCGGCTCAATAAGTCAAAAAATCCTTCATCTCCCACCACACTGGGATTGATTCTCATGGGGGGGGGGGGGGGGAAGATATAATAAATTTACAATGACTACAGTATTTAGCCACAAAACGCCACGACCAGCTATCCGTAGTAGCCACACACACAGACGACAAGCAACATGAATTCGACTGGGACAACACTAATTCGACTGGGACAACACTACCATTATAGGGCAAGCCAAACAAAGAGCAGCCAAGGAATTCATAGAAGCATAGCACTCATCCACAACCAAATATACGAACAAATCAACGGAACACCCATGGGTTCACCGATCTCTGGACTCATAGCAGAAGCAGTAATGCAAAGGTTAGAACAAACAGTCTTACCACAAATTCAACCCAAACTCTGGGTCAGATATGTTGAAGACACGTTTGTAATCATTAAAAACACAGAAATAGATAAAACACACCGGATCATTAACGCCACACTAACAGGAATCCGATTCACGAGAGAAGAAGAAAAGGATAACCAACTCCCATTCCTAGACGTGAGGGTACAGAGAACACCGAATGGAGAATTCACCACAAAGGTATACAGGAAAGCCACACACACAGACCAAATCCTGAACGATGAAAGCAACCACCCCAACACACTCAAACGAAGTTGCATCAAGACACTTCAAAAGGGCCACAACACACTGCAGCACACCAGAACTGCAAAAAGAGGAAGAGGAATACCTGTACAAGGTATTCGCCAAAAACGGATACCCGCGCAATTTCATCAACAGATGCCTAAGAGAAAGACAACGGAACGAGGACATGCCGCAACCCAAAGGACTAGCCACACTACCATACATCAGGAGCATTTCAGAACTGACAACCAGACGACTGCGACCACTAGGACTTATAACAGCACACAAACCAACAACTCACCAGAACAAAGGACCCGATACCCAGCATGAGCAAAACTAATGTAGTGTACAAAATCCCATGCAAGGACTGCACAAAACACTATATAGGACAAACAGGAAGACAGCTAACGATCTGCATCCATGAACATCAACTAGCCACGAAACGCCACGACCAGCTATCCTTAGTAGCCACACACACAGACGACAAGCAACATGAATTTGACTGGGACAACACTACCATTATAGGGCAAGCCAAACAAAGAACAGCCAGTGAATTCCTAGAGGCATGGCACTCATCCACAAACTCCATCAACAAACACATCGACCTGGACCCAATATACCGGCCACTACAGCGGACAGCTGAAACTGACAATCGGAAGCGGCAGGGACAGGCCACTATAAATGCCGGAGGAAACACCACAGAAGCACTTCACAAGAGGCGCCCAAGCACGGAGGATGTCACCTAGACAGTGGACGAAACGTTTGCAACAAAAATTTCCAGCTCGACGAACAGAACCACAACAACAGGTTCTACATAAGTTATACAAAATTTGTGCATATAAACACCAGAAAAGAGGTGTTCATGGCAAGTGGTTGACAGGGCCTTTGATCAAAGGTTCCTCTAGCCCTCACTTTCCACACCACCAGCTTTCAAATTCAGTAGATCATCTGCCACTTCTGTTAATTCCAGCACAATGCCACCAATCCCTCCCCTCCCCAGTCAGCAATCCACAGATACTGTCCCACTATAGCATCCTGATTCACTACTTAAAAATGGCCCTAATACCTCATCCCCTTCCCACAAAGTGCTCTTTTCCTCTTACTCTCCAAAGCCCTGAACACTCCTTCCAGTGGTGAAACAATAATTGACTTGTATTTCTTCCAAATCACCATACTGTATTTGCTCCTCACCATATAGTCTCCTCTACATTGGAGACTTCATTTTGTGAAAGTTCTCCACCCAGTACATTAAACCCAACTCAGAATCTGGTTGTTTGCCATTTCAGTTCACCACTTTGGTCTCATGTTTCTGACCTCAGCCTGCTGCTTTGCTCTCTTGAAGCTCAAGGTAAGCTTCAGTAATGACACCATCTGATCAATTACTATATAGTCTTCTAAGCAATGAATTCTACAATTTTAGACTATAAATTTGTCCCTTTTTTTAAATTCCCCTTGGCATATGCTGATCATAGTTTTTCATGTTTTTGTTTTCAGACAAAAATGTTCATTTTTCTAGAATGTGAATGGAAGCATAATGTTTTTTGCTTTATTACAACCTTTTGTTCCAAGGTATCTGTGCTGAATAATCTCTTCCTCCTCTTTCTTATCCCAGACCTTGCCTTTTGTTCTTCATCTTCTCTCCTCATTCCCCACCCGCTTCTCCCAGCAGCATAAAACACTTGATATTTCTATTTTCCTTCCACTCAAAATGTTTACTTAGCAGTATCCACTTGATTGTTATTAGCTTTCAAGGATATCCATTTATTACTTTAATGACCCTTCAGGAGAACAAATCATTTCATTATCTAGGGAATATATCTAGTATCCAAGAAGTGAGACTTGCACCTTGGATTGTAGTCCAAGATTCTATAGGCAAATATTGGGACCACTGAAGGTAATCCTAAAATCTACTGGAGGAACTAGCACCTGGGATGTCCAGTTGTCCACACGTGTAGCTTATTGAAAGGATAGTGGAAATTTTCATGTATCTATTACAGGTTCAAGGAGGGAAACATCTGTCCTATGACTGAGGTTCTCAAAAGCCAGAGGATGTGGTGGAGGCTGGTACAATTGCAACATTTAAGAGGCATTTGGATGGGTATACGAATAGGAAGGGCTTGGAGGGATATGGGGCCAGGTGCTGGCAGATGGGACTATATTGGGTTGGGATATCTGGTCCGCATGGACAGGTTGGACCAACGGGTCTGTTTCCATGCTGTACATCTCTATGACTCTAAGTATACTCCATTGAAGTACATCTTGTTTTTTTCCCTCAAGAATTACTCCTGTATTCATTTTTCCCACCCGAGAAAAAGTCAGTCATGCAGCCAAGATTAGGACATGATCCAGAAATCAAAACATAATGATTGTGAAATTCGTGCTTTTTCATTTATTCATGGGATGATATACCACTGATTTAGGGCAGTTGCCTATCTCCACATGCCCTTGAGCACAGCATGGTGAGCTGCCTTCTTGAACCACTGCAGCCAATTATGTGTATGGAGATCCACAATGGTGTTCCAGTGTTTAACCAAACCAGTAATAATGGAAGAACAGTGATTTAGTCCAAAGTCAGAATTGTGGAATAGAGCAAAAATCCTCAATATTAAAACATATGGACCAATCACTGGATTTTGGGCAGAGTCCTAGACTTTTAAAAATTCTAAAAAATAATGAGTGTGAAGGAAATACACAACCAGCAGGCCTGGGAATGGAGATTGCTCTCTAGGACTACTGTTCAGCCTGGCATTCCAATTTCCATTTCTTCTCTTAAAAAAAACAATTGACCAAAACGAACAGACTTTAGCCCGAGACAGCTTTTACATCTACACAGCACAGATGATATGGTGCCTATAGATACTAGTTCAGTTTCTGATCAATTGTATTCCATTGATAATTGATATTAGGATCCAGTGATGGTAATGCCACTGATTATGAAAGGGTAATTGGTAGATTACCTCTTGGAGATCTCAATGCTCAGCACTAGTACAAATGCTACTTGCCAGTTCTGGATTTTGTCCAGATCATGCTGCATGTGGACACAGACTGCTTCAGTACCTGAGGAGTAGTGAATGGTACTGAACATTCTGTGATCATCAGCAAATATTTTTTGTGAGTTCATAATGAACAGATGTTAATTGATTTAAGTGGTTAAAGATGGTTGGGCCCAGAATACTCTTCTGAGGAACGCTGCAGACAATGGACCTCCAACAAACATAATTGTCTTCATTTTGTGCTAGATATGATTCCAACCAACCAAGAGTTTCCCAACCCACGTTGTCAAAGGCAGTCACTCTCACTTGGCTTCTGGAGTTCAACTCTTTTGGCCATGTTTGAACCTGTATGGAGGTCAGGAGGTGAGTCACTTTGTGGAATCCAAATTATGTCAGTGAGCAGTTATTCCTTTGCAAATGCCATTTGATAGCACTGTCGATGGCCTCTACCATCACTTTGACAATAAATCTACATTGTTTTGATAAGTTAGTAATTGGCTGGATTGGATGTATTCTGCTTTTTATGCAGAGGATATACCTGCACAATATTCCACATTGTCAGATATATTTGTGCTGTAACCATACAGAAATAGCTTAGTTAGGAGTGTAGTTGGTTCTGAGACACAATCTCAATGCCTGAAAGTTGTCAGGACCAATGGACTTTGCCTATCCAGTGCCTTCAGCCATTTCTTGGTATCACATGCAATGAATGAATCGGTCAAGAATGGCAGACCTCAAAAGGATGGTGAAATGGATCATCCACTTGGCACACCTAGTTGAAAGTGAATGTAAATACCTTAGCCTTATCATCTGCGGTCATGTGCTGAGTACTCCAATCATTGAGGGTTGGGATATTTGTGGAAACAACTCCAGTGAGTTGTTTAATCATCCACTGTGATGAAAGAAGTCTGATTTATATTAATGCATACTATTTTTAGAGTTTACTTTTAAAATAGTGGCATGTGGATTTGGTTAGTTTTCTGGCAAGGCTTTTAAAAAAAAACTAGGTCAAACAGTCCTCCCAGAGCACTGATCTAATCCAGGGTATGTCAGACAGCAAGAATCATCTAGAATGAAAAATTGCTTTTACTTGGTGATTTATGACAGGTGGGGTAAACATGGAAGGCAATTTGCTTGTTTTTGCTTTAGAAAAATCAAGGATTGATTTTAGCTTAGAAAACGTAAAAAAAATGAAAATTTTTAGGTTAGTTCAAAGAAGACCTGACTGGGATTGGAGGATATATAATTTATCTCTGGAAAAGGAGTATCAGACAGTTCAAGAAAAGCAGTTACCCCAATAGAAAATTTAGTTTGTTAAAGGACCATTTGATTTGAAATCTGCAAGTTATTAAAAGGTGAAAATCTGAATTCAGTTTTTGTGAGCATTGATAAAAGAAGATTTCATAGTTCACAGCAAAGGACTAGGGAGAATCAGTTAAGTCAAACTTAAATCTAGAGAAATTATTCCTGAATATCAAATCTTTGAATCTCCATAATGGATAGTCTAGTCTTAAGCTACAGTCTAAGGATAAGGGGGGAGGCCATTGAGGACCAAGATGAGGAGAAATATCTTCAGCTACAGAATGATGAGTCTGTTGAATTCTAGTCACTGAAATAACAAAGGCCAAAACATTGAATGTTTTGAAGAAGTGACTCTGGATTTTGGTAGTGATTCTGAAAGATAGGACTTCTATGCATTTTGAGAGGCAAGGAATGATAAGGGTAGTTAGTATGGTTGTGTGAAGAAAATAGTGTCTCACAAATTTGATTTGAGTTTTTTGAGGAAGTAACCAAGATGATGATAAGGGCATTGTTAACTTGGTCTTTACGAATTGGTCTACCATACAGAACCTTGTCAAAGGCTTTACTCAAGTCAGATCACATAGATAGAATTCCAGTTGAGCTTGCCAATTGGATACAAAATTAATGCCAGGAGAGAGAGATGATTTGGAAACAGAGTAACGGTAGAGGGTTGTTTTTTGGACTGGAGGCCTGTGACCAGTAGTGTTCCACAGGGATCTGTGCTGGGTTCACTCTTGTTTGTCATTTATATAAATGATTTAGATAAGAATATAGAAAACATGGTTAGTAAGTTTGCAGATGACCCCAAGATTTTGATCAGTTGGGTCAATGGGCTGAAGAGTGACACACTGAGTTTAATTTGCATCACATTTAGTGGGGTGATTAAGGTGGCATTTAACATGCTTGTCTTCAGCGCTCAGACCTTGGAGTATAGGAATTGGGACGTTACGTTGGAGGTTGTGCAGGAGGTGTTAGTGAGGCCTTTTCTGGAGTACTCTATCGCCCCTTCTGGAGTACTGTGTTGTCCCATTTATCGGAAAGATAATGTTTAAACTGGAGAGGGTTCAGAAAAATTTTACCAGGATGTTGCCAGGAATGGTGGGTTTGAGATATCAAAATAGACTGGAAGGCTGGGACTTTTTTCATTGGATTGTAGGAGATTGAGGGGTGACCTTTTAGAGGTTTATAAATACATGAGGGCCATAGATAAGGTGAATGGCAGATGTCTTTTCCCTAGGGTGGGGGATTTCAAAACTGGGGCCATATTTTTAAAAGGGAGAGGAGAAAGATTTAAAAAAAAAGACGAGCAATTTTATTTCAAACAGTGGTTCATGTTTGGAATGAACATCCAGAGGAAGCGTTGGTTGCAATGTGTTACAATGTTTGAAAGGCATTTGAGTAAGTACATGAATTAGAAATGTTTGGAGGGATATGGGCTAAGCACAGGTAGGGGGACTAGTTTAGTTTGGGATTATGGTTGTATGGGCTGGTTTGAACAATGAGTTTGGTTCTCTGGTGTATGACTCTAATGATTTGAAGTTAGATATAGTTATTTGGGCTAAATGGACAAAAAGTGGAAGCAGGGTACTGAGTTGGATAATCAGTCATGATCATATTGAAGGATCATGGGCTACTACTCCAGTTCCTATTTTCTGTTTCTACAATGTCAAGAAAAGGGATAAGATTTTGCTTTGAGTTATTTCAAACCATTTTATATTTAGCTACTTTTTTTTTCCTCTATAATACTTCTGTTGTTTAAAAAAAGCTCTGCGGCCTCATGTAATGGAGTTTCAGTGACTGGCTATTATGTTAATTAAAATGAATTAAACAAATATGATTTATAGAGTCAAATTTAATTCTGTAACTATCATCAACAAGGATCATTACACATCATAACTGACAACTTACGGTTGTTTTAAAAAGTTGTGTTGTATAATTTTGCAAATTACAAGATGCAATGAAAATAAAGTATTGTAACAAAACTTACCTTTTGAGGAACTTTAGCAGATGAACTGTTACTTTTATGCTTTTTGACCCTGAATCGATTTAGAAATAGCAACTTTGTTGATGGCTTCCAAAGTGCAGGTTTCTGTTTCACAAGAATTTCACTGTTCCAGTTTTCAACCTGGACAAAAGAATTAAATTAAATTTTTTCAATTACAAAACCTGCATGTTAAATTCCTCAAACATGGCAACTGGATGGTTGATGGGCACTGAAATGTGGGAAGAGAAAAGTTGAGCAGTCCATCTTACCCACCATCCACTTAGTCTCTCCTGAAGAATTAGAAGATGGCAAAACAGTTTTCACTAGGAGGTGGTAATCTGCATTTTGTAGTTCAACTTCCAGTTTCAGATAGATCTTTCAAGTTTGATACTGTATTGACTGACATTGAGGCATAGACAGGGTAAACAGGGAAAGAAATCTTCTCTGCTTGGCGGAGGGATCAATGACCAAGAGGTTTAGGAGGAATGCGAAGAGAAACCTTCTTCACCCCGACTTATGTCAGAATCCAGAACTCTCAGCCTATAGGTGTGGTAGAGGCAGAAACCCTTAACTTTTATGAAGTATTTAGATGTATACTGTGATGCTAAGGCATATGAGGCGATGGGCCAAGAGCTGGAAAATGGCATTAGAATATAGTTGTGTTATTTTTGATTGATGCAGACTCGATGGGCCAAAGGGCATTATTCTGCACTCTAGACATTTACAACTTTAACTTTCAGGCTTAGGCAATTATCTCAGCAACTGGATATACCTTGAATGTTAAGGGAAGCTATAGTTATATATTGTCCATCACATTTTTTTCAGACCATGGCAAATTCCACTCAATGCTTCCAATATATTTTCCTTTTTCCTCAACTAAGAATTTCTCTTCACCATGGTCAATGTAGCCCTTGACCATGTTCTTTCCATTTTCAAACTTCTGCCTTCATCCCTCCAGCACTTACTCAAAACCATACCACATCTTTAGCAGGTCATACTCCACTAAGCACCTTTCATTTAATCATTCTTAATACCTAGATTAGATAGATTAGATAGATTTAGATAGATTAGATTACTTACAGTGTGGAAACAGGCCCTTCGGCCCAACAAGTCCACACCGCCCCGCCGAAGCGCAACCCACCCATACCCCTGCATTTACCCCTTACCTAACACTACGGGCAATTTAGCATGGCCAATTCACCTGACCTGCACATCTTTGCGATTGTGGGAGGAAACGGAGCACCCGAGGAAACCCACGCAGACACGGGGAGAATGTGCAAACTCCACACAGTCAGTCGCCTGAGGCGGGAATTGAACCCGGGTCTCTGGCGCTGTGAGGCAGCAGTGCTAACCACTGTGCCACCGTGCCGCCCACTACCTACTTGCCCTTCTCATGGCAGTTCCCTATACAAGCACAGGTGATAAAACATATGCCCTTTCACCTCCCCATTTCCCACTGGCACTTCGAGACAAAATAGTTCTTCTGTCATTTAGTGTACTGTTTCCCTGGCCAGGATAAAGTCTCCGTTATGATAATTAATATAGTAATTATTTCGCAAAAACACTTGAATCCAGTCTGGAATCATAACCCTGAGCATCCGATCGCTTATTATTTTAATTTTGTCCCACTTTGAAATCTAAAGGGTCCTCACCTTGTACAGCATTCATATTAAGCCAAACAGAAGCTTGATAAATTAGCATTCTTCAAGCTTTATAGAACATGTAACTAAAAATTCATCATGGCCTATCTTAGGTACAAAATCACAATTCACAAACTGCCTGCACCAGTTACAACTGAGACAGACAGCATTCAAACCGGTGCCAGTTATTTACCTGACTGTAGCCTTGACTAAAGTGTGGCTGATGCTGCTATCTACCTTAGCAGTCAGTCAAGGAGCTAAGCAGCCTGCATTGATCTCATTAGGTGCAGCAGATCAGGACATTGACAAGGATTCACAGTATTATTTAACAACTACATCTGTGCCTTCTGAAGCTATGTCAAAATGCCACTACACATGAATATAACATGCACAACACAAACTTTACTCATGTGTTACTTTAAATTATAATCAAGGTGTCAACTATATCATCAGAAGTGAAAAAGATCCATTAATGGTTTCATACAAGTACTTCAGCTGCCCAACAATTCATTTCTGTGAAAGGTACAAGAAATCAACCATTAGGTAATGGGGTTCTAACTCCAAGTGACAATTGTCCTGAAATGTTACAAAATAGATCCATGCTGACATTTTTCAACCAGCAAAGTCAGTCACATTTTGATTTACCAGGTTTAGAATTTTTCCAGTCAGAAAAGAATTACCTCATTTTGCCAAACCCACTGGATAAGAAAACTTAATAAGAAAAACAAAAGTTACAGGTCTATAAATTCAGTCATGCATAAAAATGTGAAATTAGTGCTAGCAACTTCCTCTACTAAGAATGATAAGCAGCCAGCCTGAACCTCATTACTTACTGGATGTGTGCCCTTTGTAGGGTTGAGAAATCAGGTGGCTGCAAACACAGCGTGTTAATCAATAACTAGCTTAAAAATGTGTTGCTGGAAAAGCGCAGCAGGTTAGGCAGCATCCAAGGAGCAGGAGAATCGACATTTCGGGCATAAGTCCTTCCGAAACGTCAATTCTCCTGCTCCTTTGTTGCTGCCTGACCTGCTGCGCTTTTCCAGCAACATATTTTTAAGCTCCGATCTCCAGCATCTGCAGTCCTCACTTTCCCCGTGTTAATCAGTAAGCACTGATCAAAATGGCACTTGCACATCACTGAAGACAGGTGAAACATTCTTAGGATCAGCAAAGTGGTGCTTGGATTCTCCCATCCAAAACATAATTCAGGTCTAGGTGGGAAGGTGGTAGAGGTCAGGTCCAGAACCATCTCGGCCAATCAAGTCTTCTTGTTGGCTCGACAGATTCTGTCCAGTAATGCTGTTTCATTGCACGGATTCCACTTGAGCTGCCCTAAAATCTAATTTAGACCGAATCCCATTTAGCCTGTTGGGGTCTACATTGACTCGTAGTCCAATAACACCTCAAAGTATGAACATCTTCACACTTGTGCTCAAATCTCTCCACAGCATTATTTCTCCCTATATGTGTAATCTCCTCCATTCCTACATCTTCTGAGATCTAAGTATTCCCCAATTCTGGCCACTTGTGCATCCCGATTACTTTGAATCTCCTACTGATTAGCTGCACCTAGCTTTCTGGGCCACAGTCTGTTAATTTCCCTCATTAAACTTCGAAGCATCCCAGACTTGTTTTAAGATGCTCTTTAAAAATCATGCATCTTGGTCCAAATTTATATCCAAATATCCTCCTTTGTGTCACAAGATGTTAAGTTGTTCAATTTTTTTTTACAAAAACTATATACCAGTACCTTATCTGGTGTTAGCTTCATTAGTTCCATTTTCTCCATACTCTGTCGACGTCCTAAGCTTGGTCGAGCACCTAGAATAATAGATCAATAAGAGGGTTTTTGCTGTTGCCTTTTGACCTTGGTTTTTAACTACCAACTGTAATAAATATGCAATATAAGCTCTTCTATCTACTTTCTCACTCCAGCAAAGAATCTTCCATCGAATTTTCTGTTCGCTGGGGAAAATCATGTCTCAAAATGCTATTACTTTTATTTTTAATATGTGTTGCTTTCCAACTGGAAACTGCGACTGAAGATGAGTTTGTATTATTTAATGAAAGTATAAAGACTGATTTTATGATCTCTTCCAATGTGTGTTGAGTCACCTATGAGCTAGGCAAAGCTCTTTCAATTTATGTTTTTTTAAAAAGTTGCACAAACTTCACTTAAAAATTCATTTTAATATTATGTATAGAATCTCTACAGTGTAGAAGCAGGCCATTCAATGCATCAAGTCAACACAGACTCTCCAAAAAACATCCCACCCAGAACCACCCCTGCCTCATCCCTGTAACCCAGCATTTCCCATGGCTAATTCACCTATCCTGCACAGCCGTACCCATGGTGTCGAATTTAGCATGGTGAATCCATCTAATCTGAACATTTTTGGGTTGTGGGAGGAAACCAGAGCACCCAGAGAAAACCCACTCAGACACTGGTGCTATGACGCACCGTGCCTTCTATTAACTTTTTTTATTTTTAGAATTAGAATCTCTGCAGTGTGAAAACAAGCCATTCGGCACAACAAGTCTACACCGACCCTGCAAAGAGTAACACACCCAGATCCATTTCCTTACCCAGTACTTACCCCTTACTAATGCATATAGCCTACACATCCCTGAATACTACGAGCAATTTAGCGTGGCCAATTTACCCAACCTGCACATCTTTGTGATTGTGGGAGGAAACCGGAGCACCCAGAGGAAACCCATGCAGACACAGGAAGAATGTGCAAACTCCACACAAATAGTCACCTAAGACTGGAATCGAACCCGGTCCCTGGCGCTGTGAGGTAGCAGTGCTAACCACTGAGCTACCATGCCTTCTATGTAGCTAAACACAAATAATTTATGCAAAAGTTGATATGAGTAAAATGTTGAAAATAATTTCCAAATCACCATGTTAATATTTTGAGCAGTACTAGGCTCTTCCAAAAATACACACTTCATTATCCTGCAGGAGTCTAGATCTGGTCTTTGTTTATTGTTTCACCAATACGAAGCACTTTAGTAATTGTGATGGTGATTATTAAAATAGATAAGCCAGTGCTGATTAAATTAAAGACTCATATTTTAAACCTCAAGATACCCTTCATACCAGTACTAGTAACTATATTTAGTCCGAAAAAAAAGTGAACTATTAGCAAATCACTTTATGGTTAAGTAAAATACCAACATTAAAACATAATTTTGTGCAATTTGCAGTAACAGAGCCACTTCAAGGACTGCAGCAGAGAGCTGTTGTCAGCGCACAGTTTAGAGTTAGGACCTCAAAAATTATCTTTCATTGTACTTACCTTGTGAGTTGGATTCCAGTTCGTGGCCTATGGCCAAAATGGAGTTATTTGCACTATAACTTATGCCCAAAACCATCTGAAGATCTGAAAGATTCATCCGAGCTGCAAGTTCACCACTTCTATCCCCAACCTATAAAATATTGATATGTTGAAAAAGAATTGCACATTACTATTATAAACTGTGACCCAGCATGTAGTTCCACAATGTTAAGCAGTGACTTAAGTATTTCAAAAGCTGCCTCATATTACTAGACACAGGAAATCTTTGAAGTCTAAACATGTAGTACATAACTAATGGTGTTTTGAATAACAATAATGCACTAAGACAACAATATTTTATCCCGTCTTACAGAACTCAAACTTTTAGATTATAAAACGACTCTTCAATCAGAAGATGTCTGGTAAAGGAAACATTGACCAGTGAGCACAGAGCCTATTACAGATAGCCCCCACTACCTGAAAGTACAGCCTTCCCAGGAAACCTTTTGTAAGCCAAAAATGGCATAATGTGAAAGTGCATCATTTATATGGGAAAAAGTATTGCTGTTTTTCATAAAAGTGAAAATCTTCTTCGGATTCGCAAAAACAGGTACTAAGGTAGGTCTTTCATAAAAGCGAACTTGTGTAAAGCAAATGTTCGAAAAGCAGGCGATACCTGTATTAATTTCCCATATCCAAGATTGGTAGTTGAGGCTACAAACCAAAAAGATTGGAATACCTGTTTAACTGGCATTGTAGATGGGCAAGGAGCAGAAAGACTGATGAAGGTATTGAACAAGTTCAAGGAGGATTAGGATTCTTCCTACTATCCCCATCCCTTATGCAGGAGGAATAGGAACACACAATCATGTACAAGACTAGAAAAGACTACTGTGTTCAGCTGAAGGACAACAATGAGTCAGATTGAAGCTTGCTTCTTAAAAAAAAAACGTCATGTTTACATTGAAGACACAAAGATTCACCTTTAGAGCTGAGAGTTCTTAAAATGATTTACAGCTTTAATCTGAAATGAATTTTTACTTCAAATGTTGTTACATTTCAGGTTCTTTACACAATTTTCTCAAACTAAATCCTAGTATTCGTTCTGTTGAATAGACTTTTATCCCTAATGTCAAAAGCTAAATATATTATAATAATAGTTGGCAGCAGAGTAACACAGTTCACTGCCATAAAAACTGCCTTGGTTAAAAGATGACATTTAATCGCCAGTTTCAAGAATGAACAACAGTGAAGCCTTGCCAGACACTCTCGAATCCCAACAATACCAATGCCCCCATGCTAAATCTATTTTTTTTTTTAGTTAGCCAAACCTCTATCCTTGCTAAAGTACAAATTCTAACATTGTGGGATTTCAAGTCACCTATTATGTGATACCTTATCAAACACTCTGAAAATCCAAATATGTAACATCCATTGCTTCCCCTTTACCTATCCTGCTAATGACTACTTTTTTTCCTTCTAGTAATATAGTTATTGTGTTTATTTCCTCCTTATTTTGCATATTGAAATTTTAGTAATTTTAGAATGTTATTTGTGTCTTCTACTGTGAAGACTAATGCAGAATATTTATTCAACTCCTCTGCCATTTCCAGGTTCCTAACTGTATCCCCAGGATATTCTCTAAGGGGCCTATGTTCACTTTGGCTTCTCTCTTGCTTTTCACATATTTAAAAGAAGCTATTGCTGTCCATCTTGCAAGTTTATGTTCAAAGTTTATCTTCCACCAATTATTTATTTGGTTGTTCTTTGTTGCTTAAAACTTTCTCAGATCTGGTTTACTATTAATTTTTGCCAAATTGTTTTTTCTTCCTTTCAAATTTGATACTATCCTTAACTTCCATGGTTAACTATGATAGGCTTATAGACCATAAGACATAGGAGCGGAAGTAAGGCCATTCGGCCCATCGAGTTCACTCCGCCATTCAATGGCTGATGGGCATTTCAACTCCACTTGCCCGCATTCTCTCCATAGCCCTTAATTTCTTGTGACATCAAGAATTTATCAATTTCTGCCTTGAAGACATTTAGTGTCCCAGCCTCCACTGCACTCTGTGGCAATGAATTCCACAGGCCCACCACTCTCTGGCTGAAGAAATGTCTCCGCATTTCTGCTCTGAATTTACCCCCTCTAATTCTAAGGCTGTGTCCATGGGTCCTAGTCTCCTCACCTAATGGAAACAATTTCCTAGCGTCCACCCTCTCCAAGCCATGTATTATCTTGTAAGTTTCTATTAGATCTCCCCTTAATCTTCTAAACTCCAATGACAATCTTCCTAGAAACCTTCTTCACTGGGGTATATCTTTGCTTTGAGCCATGAAATAATTTTCTTACATGTCTGCCGTTTTTCCTCAATCATCTTTGCTGCAAAACTCCTTCAGGCAGCTCTGCCCTCATTCCATTGTAATTGCCCTTATCTATGCTCAGCTCAGTTGCTGCAGACCCAAATTCCTTCTTCTCAAACTGAATGCAAAATTCATGCATTCAATACACTTAAATACAATACAAGCCAACTGACAATCCTAAATTGTTGTCTGTGTGTTTCTTTGCACACCTGGGTCTATTTAGCAAATGGTGTCCAATGGGAAAAACACATCTAATGTCCAACACTGCATTTTAGTTTTACGAGCATGGGCTGATGGTACAATCAATACCTTCCTTGCTACATAGAACCAAATGGTACTTGCTGTTTGATACAATCCGACAGTCTGTTTCGGCTTATCATTTATAGCTTCTTCAGCAGTTCTTCACCTTCATGTTCAAGACTATGAATGAGAACTATTAAAAAAACTACAGAACTGACTACTA
Organism: Chiloscyllium plagiosum; assembly: GCF_004010195.1. Lineage (NCBI taxonomy): Eukaryota > Metazoa > Chordata > Chondrichthyes > Orectolobiformes > Hemiscylliidae > Chiloscyllium > Chiloscyllium plagiosum. The sequence goes on along the minus strand of NC_057720.1, from coordinate 68,831,769 downwards.
ATTGGTATATTTATTAATCTGCAGGCAATGCAAAACTTGAACTGAATGGGAGGAAAATAGCTTGAATAATTAGTGGATCTAGCAAAGTTTGAAACTTCTTCTCTTTCCCCCCCGCCACCGAATAGTATATTTTGGAACAAGTTTTCATCATTCACTCACAAAATTCTGTTATCATTTCATGCCTCAACCCTCAGCTCAATTTGTAACCCAGATAAAAGCTTCTGGATAATGCAGCCTCAGCAAAATATGCTGAACTGCAATATTACAATGCTTAGAGTGCACATTCCTACTAAAAGCTTTCTTGCCGCTTTGTGGACTTCCAAGATCCATGCATGGCAGTAATGTCTGGAATCGAAGGTCAATTCATCTGCACTCCAATTGCAGTGCATGGACCCTCAAAGCAGCTTTGCAACCTTGCAATCACACAGTGCTCTTACTCAAGTCACAAGGTTCCAGGTTCAGTCCCAATCCAGAATTTGAGTAGAAAAATCGAGTACAATACTTGAGTGCTGCACTGTCAGAGTAGCCACCTTGCGGATTAGACGTTAACCAAGGTGGTCCAATTGCCCGTTTAGATGGATTTAAAAGATACCATAGCACTACTTTAAAGGAGAGCAGGGAAGCTTTAGTGTCTTGGCCAATATTTATCTTTCAATTATCATAACAGCAGATTATCTGGTTATACAGTTTGTTGGGATTGTCTATGCACATATTTACTGCTCTGTTTCCTATATTGAAAAGCATTTAATTAACTATAAAACATTCTGGTAGTCATGAATTACACTGCATGAATGCAAGTCATTTTCTTCCATTCACATACATGTTAATAACAATTTAACTGCACCGTTAAGCAAATTATACAAAAATGTTACCTCTTTTGAAATTTCCAAGTGCTTCTCAGCAAACTGTACAGCTTGTTCATGATTTCCTAGTGCAGTGTAAGCATTTCCTAAACTCCAACAAGCTCTCCCTTCACCAATCCTAAAATTCAAAAGAAGAACAGAGTTAACGATGTTAGTTCATATTATTTGATTTTTTCCTTTAATTTCAAGTGCTATTATTTCTTAAACAAGAAATATATACCTCTGGAAGTTGTCTGGGCTATAGTCAGAACATGTTAACAAATGGATTTCTGTATATATTTATAAAACAATGTCACCTTGCAAAAAGTGGAATGCATATAAAATGTGTATTTGAAAAAGACTAAACAAGTACTCTGATGAAACAGAGGAATACTTCATTTAAAAACTTTGTTTGTTACTAATACTGCACTATACATGGGGTATACGGGTGAGGAGATAGAGTTAGTACTTTGCATAAATTCTAGATTTCAATTACTGGGCCACATATTTATAATATTAGTTGGGGAAAAAATAACTAGACGTGTTTTTTTGGTGCAGATCTTATAATAGCCATGCAAAGTCTTTTAATTAAGATTTGAATAAATTTTAAAAATTTGATCTTAAGATTTCTGAAAACATGGAGGACAGTGTAGAACTTCAAAATGATATTAGAGAAGTTGGAGGAGTGAGCGAATAAATACCAGATGAAGCTCAGTGCAGAGAAATGTGAGATAATGCAGTTTGATGGGGGGGAACATGGACAAAAAGTACAAAACAAGACTATAATCCTAAACAGGGCAGCATGGTGGCTCAGTGGTGAGCACTGCTGCCTCACAGTGCCAGGGACCCAAGTTCAATTCCAGCCTCGGTCGACTCTTCTCCCAGTGCCTGCATGGGTTTCCTCACACAATCCAAAGACGTGCAGGTCAGGTGAATTGGCCATGCTAAATTGCCCATAGTGTAGGTTATTAGTCAGAGGTAAATATAGAGTAGGGGAATGGGTCTGGGTGAATTACTCTTCATAGGGTCAGTGTGGACTTATTGGACCGAAGGGCCTGTTTCCACATTGTAGGGATTCCAATTCTAATTCTAAAACAAACAGCAGACGAACCTTGGAGTATACTGAAGGAGGCAGCACATGTAGAGAGAGCAGTTAAATAAGCATACTGTATTCTTGGCTTTATTTATAGGGGCATAGAATATAACAAGGAGATGATGCTGAGAATGTAAAACACATTTGTTAGACTTCAGTTGGAATACTGTTTACAGTTCTGGATACCACATTAGAGGAAGGATGCAAACGCATTGGGAAGAGTTCAGCACAGACTTACAAGAACTATTTCTACATCTGAGAAATCTACATTATGAGGATAGATTGGAGAGGCTGGGATTGCTCTTCTGGAGGGGAGAAAGGCGAAGAGATTATCAGACAGAAGTTTTCAAAATCATGAGGGGGCTGGATATAGAAGGTAGGGAGAAACTGTCCCCACTGGTACAAAGTATGAAGAATGAGAATGCACATATTTAAAGTGATTTGCAAAAGAAGCAAATTATTAGGAGAGTTTTTTTCCACATAATAAGTGGTTTAGGTCTGGAAGCATAGTGCCTGGATGTGAAGTGGAGGCAAGTTCAACTGAGGCATTCAAGAAGGCATTGAATGAACATCTGAATAGAAACAATATGCATGGGTATGAAGAGAAGACAGGATATAGGCAGTAATGCATGATGTCTTTTTGAGGCGATACAGATATAATGGACCAAATGGCCTCCAATGCCATAACACCTCTATGATTCAGTCAGATAAAATCAAGTACAAATTTGCTCAGAATTTATTGCAGCATATTGATGAACAATAACCACCATTCTTGCTCATGGCCATTTAATTTCTATGATATTTTGCTCTGGAAACTGCACGATAGAAATAGTGCAATGCCCTTGCTTAGGAAACTGAATGGTACTTGTACTGTTCGACCTCCTTAACCAGGCTGTAGGAACGTTTACTTATAACATGATTAACAGAGCAAATAAATGCAATGCTGAGGGAAAGCAAACAAGAAAAATAGGATAGGAAAGGAGGAAGAAAAGGAAAGAAACAAAAGGATAGAAAAGCAACTCTACTACAATTAAAGCCTGAATGAAAAAAAGAAAGCGACTACACATTTAATACCTAACTTTCAGTACCCAGAGGTTGACTGGCAAAATTAGCACTTTACCACATTAAGAGGGCAACATCATGCATTCAGTTGGAAGAAAAAGGTTAAGGCATAGAAATAAAGTATTCACCCATCATTCATCTGTCTGAAAAAAATGTTAAGGATAATCCTCTTATCTAGCTGTTGGTTCTTAGGTATTCAATGTTTTTCTAAGATAATGAAAAGAATGAAAGACAGTTTTCATAGGCAAAAGTAAATCTGCACAGCTTGAATGATGAAAGCTAGATTTTCAATTGTTTTAAATCCAATTTTCCAAACCAACCTGTTCAGAGATGTGATTACACACCTCTGGAGCATGTCAGGTTTGAACCCCGATCTCTTAGACCGGGAGTAGGAACAGACATCACAAGAGGACCCTTGAAAGTTAGATTTTCACACTTAACCAGCAATTTCCTTAACCTGAAGCTGCAATAACAATAAGTAACATTAGTCTCACCACTATTTCTTATAGAATAAAACAAAGACTGCAGATTCTGAAGATCTGAAACAAAAATAGACGTGCTGGATTCTGTGTCACCAGATTGAAACATTAACTCTGCTTTCTTCCCATACTTGCTGCCAGACATGTGGAGTTTTGCTAGCAATTTCTGTTTTTATTTTATTATTTCTGTTAGGCTGGATAGATAAGCATTATTCTCATTATGAACATCTGTCAATAAAGCTTAATTTCTTACTATAAGAGATGCTTGCAAACTAAATGTAGTACTACAATGAACATTTCTTCACATACTGGAATGAATATATTGTGGATTATTATTTGTGGTAACAGCCATAAACTAGATCTTAGAGATTAAAGCAATTAAAAATAACTTTACCTATCTGCAAGTTCTTGTGCTATCATAAGATGTTTCAAATGATATTCAATGGCTTTTCCGTAGTCTTGAAGAAGAGTATAAGTGTTTCCAAGGCTGTAACAAGCTTGTGCTTCAACTGCCCTGTCCTTTAGCTGTCTAGCAAGATGTAACGTTCTCCTGAATCAGTAAAGCACAAGTATTTTAAAACAAACATTTTAAAATGTTACACAACATTGAAATATTTTGTTCCATTTCAAAAGAAATAGGAATTGACAGGCCGTTAGCTTCCGTCAAGCTCACACTCATTAAAACATAATTTGTTATCATGGTTATACATTGATTGCACCTTGTGGTGTGGGACCAAGACATACAGACTAATCTTTTAATGAAAAGGCCTGGATTTAAACTCTGGTCCGTATATAGCTAAGTGACCATGCCATGCAATTTAAGCATGCATTGGTCCTTGCATTGCTATTTTGAAGAGAGAGGGGAAAAAAAAAGTCCTGCAACTACACATCATCTGTGGATTATGCACAAGTGAATTTTAGTCAAGTACCAGACCATATAGTCAAGACACGTGAATTTGATCAGGGTACAGGTTTGATCATTGAACTATGCCGAGGAAAGGACTTCAAACCAGAGCAACAAACAGTCATTCAAATTAGCCATGATAATGTGGACCATGTCTTATTAGTCTGAGTTTACACATGAATGGTCACTTAAGGCCAAAGCTCCTGAAAATTGTTGAAATTGTGGCTTTCAAACAAACTTTTCTCACGGTCTTTAACTTACTTGATTTCAAAACAAAAGATAAAAAGATTTTCATATGCAAATAAAGCTCACTTGTAATATTCAGCAGCCAATGCAAATTCACCAAGAAACACATAGGCATTTCCCAGATTACTACTCGCTCTCCTTTCAGCTGATTTGTCTCCAAACTCCTTTGCAATCTCTAAGCGCTAAAAAGCATGAAGTGAGTTAAAATCAAGCAGAATATCAAAGTAGTCAACTTAAATATTTAAAGAACTGTAGTGTACACTGCACAGTAAGCTGAACTTGCAGGTTACAGTTTTATTTACTGCAATGTTTGACATAGAGCAAAAACATAGCCCCTTTAAAACTAAATTAAAGGCATCTAGCTGCTTGAAATGCACAGTCTACATACATAAGATTGCATTTAAAATTTCAAATGATTAAAGAATCCAAATATATCTATGCAAGGCACAATTTAAACACAAAACACTAACTATAAATATTCATTTATGGTTTGATAGCATCATCCCTTTCTTCAAGTTCATAATTTGATATTTTCATAAATTGGCTTTGACAGAAGTTCATATTTAAAAGGAATGGCATGAGTTGCACTTGTGTAGTTGATTCGCATAACTCTTACAATATAATCAGTCAGTTAGTCGGCAAAACCAATAGAAGGAAACTTCCATTTCCTGCAGTTTAAAAACAAGGTTTCTTGCCCTGGTAACAATTTAACATGGAGAACAATATAGATCAAATCCACAGATCATGCAAACATAAACACAATATGCAAATTACCTCTCAACATCTGTAGAAGCATTGTGAACTGTGACAGACATGAACAGGCAAAAAAAAGCCAAAAATGATTTACAAGCACACAATAAGAGTTTATGCCTTACAGATAGCTACAGCAGGATCTAGTGGCTTCAGATCCATGCCTATAGTAAGTAAATAAAGAACTAATACATTGTGGCTTCACTTTCCAACAGGGCACAAAACATTAATCCAAGAAAATCCAGATTACTGTATCCTGCCTTCTAACTATAGAGAACATTACAAAATTATGTAATTTTAATAAATTTGCATCTCCATGTAAATATTCTGAAATTAAGATTGGGTTAAATATAGATGTTTGCTATTTCATACCTCTTTGTGGGATTTCACTGCTTTTCTGAAGTTCCCCAAAAGATAATGTGTATTTCCTAGATTTCCATAAGCACGCCCCTGAGCTGCTCGGTCTCCCAGCTCCTTTACTATTGCTAAATTTGCCCTATGAATGAAATTATTACCAGTAAATAGAACTGATCTTTGATGGTTAGTTCAGATTGTAATTTAACAAAGTAAGGATTAATTCAGTTAAGAAATATAAGATAGTTGATAATGATCACTGCTCATATCTATGTCTATGCAAACCCTTTGTGAAAATCAGGAGTACCAGAATCAAACCTGTACATCTACCACTTAAAAGCATAAATTGGCGGCTAATGGGTTTAGTGTAAGACTATGTTCCTTTTTACAAAATAGTGTGGGCACTTTTATTTAAAATATGTGTATAGTCTCTTTAAAAATTATTTGCACCACCTCACTTTATGTCAAAGTGGTCAACACACTGCACAGGTACTTCAGGTTCCCGCACGGTCTAGAAGAAACACTGGCTAGAACCCTTTGTACAGAAATCCCAAGCTCTTCATTCCTTTCCAGGAACAAACTAGTAAAACTGGATAGAGGATTTTTCTTTTAAGATTGATCAAAATTCTCCAGAAGATTATATGATGTCAAACAGAAAACATTTTACCCACCATGAACAAAGTACATCAGAAAACAATAGAAAAAAAACCCTGGGCACATTAACCAGATCTAATCCCTCCATATTCCACCACATACCCGAAAGACATGGAACCATAAATCAAGATGTTAGGAATCCAGAGATTTATCATTTTTCTTTCTTTAATTTTTAGCTAGCTCTCATCAGAATTAGCAAATCTGCCTCCCAATGCCTCATCCTTACTATCAGAACTAATACTTACATTGCACACAGACGTGAATCTTTACCAAAAGGCATATGTTATGGAGCAGCTTAGCACTATAACAAAAAACAAACTGTGCCTATGTATGCAACAGGGACCATCATAAACTGTGAAATGTTGCTCCTAAAAATTATGCTTCGTGTCAATGGCCAATTATCAATTCAAATCGTGCTCCCAAATTGCCCAAATGGCAATACCTGACAAATTTGCCTTAAAACAAGAAATAAATGTCATTAACTGGATGTTATAGACAATAGACAATAGGTGCAGGAGTAGGCCATTCTGCCCTTTGAGTCTGCACCACCATTCAATATGATCATGGCTGATCATCCTTAATCAGTATCCTGTTCCTGCCTTATCTCCTTAACCCTTGATTCCACTAACTTTGAGAGCTCTATCCAACTCTTTCTTAAATGAATCCAGAGACTGGGCCTCCACTGTCCTCTGGGGCAGAGCATTCCACATAGCCACCACTCTCTGGGTGAAGAAGTTTCTCCTCACCTCTGTCCTAAATGGTCTACCCCGTATTTTTAAGCTGTGTCCTCTGGTTCGGCACCCACCCATCAGCGGAAACATGTTTCCTGCCTCCAGAGTGTTCAATCCTTTAATAATCTTATATGTCCCCTCTCAGTCTTCTAAACTCGAGGGTATACAAGCCCAGTCGCTCCAGTCTTTCAGCGTAAGATAGTCCCGCCATTCCAGGAATTGACCTTGTGAACCTATGCTGCACTCCCTCAATAGCTAGAATGTCTTTCCTCAAATTTGGAGACTAGAACTCACACAGTACTCCAAGTGTGGTCTCACCAGGGCCCTGTACAGCTGCAGAAGAACCTCTTTGCTTCTATACCTCTTGTTATGAAGGCCAGCATGCTATGAGCCTACTTCACTACCTGCAGTACCTGCATGCTTGCCTTTATTGACTGGTGTACAAGAA